>NC_085138.1:291425503-291580165 GCF_035046485.1 Aedes albopictus | reverse complement strand
TCCCCGCAACTTCGACATCGTGGCGTTGCAGGAACTTTGTTGGACTGGACAGAAAGTGTGGAAAAGCGGGCATCGAGCAGCTACCTTCTACCAAAGCTGTGGCACCACCAATGAACTGGGAACAGGATTTATAGTGTTGGGCAAGATGCGACAACGTGTGATCGGGTGGCAGCCGATCAACGCAAGGATGTGCATGTTGAGAGTTAAGGGCCGTTTCTTCAACTACAGCATCATCAACGTCCACTGCCCACACGAAGGGAGACCTGATGACGAGAAAGAAGCGTTCTACACGCAGTTAGAGCAAACATACGATGATGGCTCGCCGCGTGACGTGAAAATCGTTGTCGGCGACATGAACGCGCAGGTAGGAAGGGAGGAAATGTACAGACCGGTAATCGGGCGACACAGCCTGCACGCCGTATCGAATGATAACGGCCAGCGATGCGTAAACTTTGCAGCCTCCCGTGGTATGGTAGTCCGAAGCACCTTCTTCCCCCGCAAAGATATCCACAAAGCCACCTGGAGATCACCCGATCATCAAACAGAAAACCAAATCGACCACGTTCTAATCGACGGTAAATTCTTCTCGGATATAATCAATGTCCGTACATACCGCAGTGCGAATATAGATTCGGATCACTACTTAGTCGCTGTATGCATGCGCTCAAAACTTTCGACAGTTATCACCACGCGTCGAAGCCGAACGCCGCGGCTCAACATCGAGCAGCTGTATAACGTAGAACACTACGTGCAGAGTTAGCAGTGGCCCTACCAACGGAAGAGCAGCTTGGCGCAGCTACACTTGAAGATGGCTGGAGGGACATCCGATCCGCCATAGGTAGTACCTCGGCTACAGCACTAGGTTTCGCGACTCCACACAGAAACGACTGGTACGACGGCGAATGTGAACAGTTGAAAAAACGAGAAGAATGCAGCATGGGCGAGAATGCTGCAACACCGTACGAGAGCGAATGAGGCACGTTACAGACAGACGTGGAACAGGCAGAACTCAGTCTTTCGGATGAAGAAGCGCCAGCAGGAAGAACAAGATCGCGAAGCGATGGAAGAACTGTACCGCGCTAAGGACACATGAAAGTTCTACGAGAAGCTGAACCGCTCGCGCAGAGGCTTTGTGTCACAAGCCGACATATGCCGATGTAATCACGGGAATATTCTCACGAGCGAGCATGAGGTGGTCGAGAGGTGGCGGCAGCATTACGATGAGCACCTCAATGGCGACGTTGCAAGTACCGAAGGTGGTGTGGTAACAGATCTAGGATCTAGGAGTATGTGCACAGGACGAAAGACTTCCGGCCCCTAACCTCCAAGAGATTGAGGAGGAGGTTGACCGGTTGAAAAACAACAAAGCCGCTGGAGCAGATCAACTACCAAGCGAGCTTCTAAAATACGGTGGATAAGCACTGGTGAGAGCACTACACTGGGTCATTGCCAAGATTTGAGAGGAGGAAGTAGGGTGTAGGGGTTGAGAGAGATACTGAGAAAATGATACGTAGGGCATATAGCATCAGTAGCCGTGATGCACCATCGAAAAAACAAAGCAAGCGATCAGCATGAAATGAAACGTCAGTCTTGTAAAGTATTTCGCACGAGTAGGTTGCATCATTGCATCCTTCCTCGTCTGACCAGAGTTCCGGCCGGCGGAACGGCCCGGAATGCCACAGTGTCCGTCCGGACACGACAATGGCACAGCCGGTAGGTAAGCTCCCAGCAAATAAACTGTAAAAATAAATGGTTTTCTCAAGGGTTTTCCAATAATGTGTGGCAGCAGATGGATACCAGAAGAACGTCGATTTTCTTGTCGCAAAACGAATCTCGCGCGACTTGGTTATGAGAAGGTTAGCTTTGTAGTTTCATTTGTTGGTTGGAAGAGGAGTGCAGAGAGTAGTGGAACGTTGGATTGTGATTTTGTTTATGTTTTTGTGATTTTGTTTATGGTTTTGCAACAAGAGACACAGTTATGATGACGTATTTTTATTGGAGAACCAATTTCGCAGTTGTTCTTCTGGCAGGATTGGTTGTTCCAGGTTGCTTTTCTGAACGGAATACGGGAAATGTTTTGTGGACTTAATTTTGATAGCAAAGGCAAAAAATTGGTAGTTTTCTATTATGTATTGGTTTTGATTGTTGGGTTTGACGGTTGATTTTTCCAATATTTATCAAGCAGTTGTTTGAGTTGTCGCTAGCGACTGTGTTTTTAATTTTGTCTCGTTCAGGGTTTTTGAACCTTGTTGAGAGGCCCGCTGAACTGTTAAGATATTTGCTTGGATATTTGCACAATAAGGTAATGGTGAGATATTGTTTGTCTCAGGGATAGATTGTGTAGAATGCATCGGGTGGAGTCGTAAATAAACTAAGAAATTAACATGTCTATGTGCATTAAATACTTGTACTGCGGTAATACAATTTTGTGTCACATTAATGCTCTTTTATATGTGATTTGTTAAACAAAGAAGCCGCATGGTCTCGGGTGTAAGATTTATAACAAATTTCCCACAAGGTAAGCCGCATCCGGAAAGCAAATTTCCTCGAGAAATCTAACAGCGAATTCCCCCGAGAGGGTAAGCTGCAACAGATTTAGTAATTCCCCCGAGAGGGTAAGCTAACAGCGAATTCCCCCGAGAGGGTAAGCTGCAACAGATTTGGTAATTCCCCTGAGAGGGTAAGCGAATTCCCCCGAGAGGGTAAGCTAACAGCGAATTCCCCCGAGAGGGTAAGCTGCAACAGATTTAGTAATTCCCCTGAGAGGGTAAGCGAATTCCCCCGAGAGGGTAAGCTAACAGTGAATTCCCCCGAGAGGGTAAGCTGCAACAGATTTAGTAATTCCCCTGAGAGGGTAAGCGAATTCCCCCGAGAGGGTAAGCTAACAGCGAATTCCCCCGAGAGGGTAAGCTGCAACAGATTTAGTAATTCCCCCGAGAGGGTAAGCTGCAACAGATTTAGTAATTCCCCTGAGAGGGTAAGCGAATTCCCCCGAGTGGGTAAGCTAACAGTGAATTCCCCCGAGAGGGTAAGCTGCAACAGATTTAGTAATTCCCCTGAGAGGGTAAGCGAATTCCCCCGAGTGGGTAAGCTAACAGTGAATTCCCCCGAGAGGGTAAGCTGCAACAGATTTAGTAATTCCCCTGAGAGGGTAAGCGAATTCCCCCGAGAGGGTAAGCTAACAGTGAATTCCTCCGAGAGGGTAAGCTGCAACAGATTTAGTAATTCCCCTGAGAGGGTAAGCGAATTCCCCCGAGAGGGTAAGCTAACAGCGAATTCCCCCGAGAGGGTAAGCTGCAACAGATTTAGTAATTTCCCTGAGAGGGTAAGCGAATTCCCCCGAGAGGGTAAGCTAACAGCGAATTCCCCCGAGAGGGTAAGCTGCAACAGATTTGGTAATTCCCCTGAGAGGGTAAGCGAATTCCCCCGAGAGGGTAAGCTGCAACAGATTTAGTAATTCCCCTGAGAGGGTAAGCGAATTCCCCCGAGAGGGTAAGCTAACAGCGAATTCCCCCGAGAGGGTAAGCTGCAACAGATTTAGTAATTCCCCTGAGAGGGTAAGCGAATTCCCCCGAGAGGGTAAGCTAACAGCGAATTCCCCCGAGAGGGTAAGCTGCAACAGATTTAGTAATTCCCCTGAGAGGGTAAGCGAATTCCCCCGAGAGGGTAAGCTAACAGCGAATTCCCCCGAGAGGGTAAGCTGCAACAGATTTAGTAATTCCCCTGAGAGGGTAAGCGAATTCCCCCGAGAGGGTAAGCTAACAGCGAATTCCCCCGAGAGGGTAAGCTAACAGTGAATTCCCCCGAGAGGGTAAGCTGCAACAGATTTAGTAATTCCCCTGAGAGGGTAAGCGAATTCCCCCGAGAGGGTAAGCTAACAGCGAATTCCCCCGAGAGGGTAAGCTGCAACAGATTTGGTAATTCCCCTGAGAGGGTAAGCGAATTCCCCCGAGAGGGTAAGCTAACAGCGAATTCCCCCGAGAGGGTAAGCTGCAACAGATTTGGTAATTCCCCTGAGAGGGTAAGCGAATTCCTCCGAGAGGGTAAGCTAACAGCGAATTCCCCGAGAGGGTAAGCTGCAACAGATTTAGTAATTCCCCTGAGATGGTAAGCGAATTCCCCCGAGAGGGTAAGCTAACAGCGAATTCCCCCGAGAGGGTAAGCTGCAACAGATTTAGTAATTCCCCTGAGAGGGTAAGCGAATTCCCCCGAGAGGCTTAGCTAACAGCGAATTCCCCCGAGAGGGCAAGCTGCAACAGAATGTAGGATAATATATAAAACACAGAGAACAGACATTCAGGCTAGAACAAATTTTATTCGGCAAGTTGTGTAAGGATTTGAATCTTTACTCGAGTAAGGTTCCAAACCAATACACGATGACAACACTAACGCCACCAAACACCATATTGCCACAGTCAGTGGTGAATTGAAACATTTCAAGTGGTGAATAAAATTAGTATGGGAAATTAACCGATTGCAGCGCCACGCTATTGCCACATGTGTTGCCGATTTCAAATGGCCGTTAAATTCCTTACACAGTTTCGGAACTGGACTTGGATGTCTGTTCTCTGTGTATAAAATATGAAGGATTTAAAAAAATGTAGTATGAAGCATGAATGATGTATGATGTAGGATTAAGAATGGAGGATGAAGGAAGTAAAATATTGAATGAAGGATCGAGGATGATGATAAAGATTATAATGATGATGATGATCATGATGATGATTATGAAGAATGATGATAAAGATGAATGAATCAGTTGAAGAAGTTGTTAATGCTGACAGGTATTTCTCCATGCTAAAAGGGGATTTCCTGGCCCAAGTCAAAATGGATAGCCCAGAAGTGTAGCAGACAGAAGAACAATTTGGGACACGATAGTTTTCCCTTAAAAAGTTTTGTGTTTTATTGATTATTGTACGAAACGTCGGCGATGATCTGAAATCAGTCAACGCAAATTTGAAGATAAATAATTAAGGATAAAGGATTGAAGGATCTAGGATTGAGGATTAAAGATGTAGGAGGAAGTATGAAAGGTGAAAAATGAAGGAAGTGAGAAGGATCGAGGATGAAGGAAGTAGGATGTGTAATGAAGGATTTAGGATGTAGGATGTAGGACGTAGGATGAAGGGTGAGGATCATGATGACGATGACGATTATGATTAAGGATGTAGGATGTAAGATGTAGGATGAAAGATAAAGGATGAAGTATGTAGAATGAAGAATAAAGAATTACGAATGAAGGCTGATGATGATGATGATTATGATTATGATGATGATGAAGGATGAAGACGGTGATGATGATTATGATGATGAAAGATGTAGGATATGGGATGAGGATGATGGTTATGATGAAGAATGTACGATGTAAGATGCAGGATGAAAGATAAAGGATGTAGTATATAGAGTGAAGGATAAATGATAAAGGATGCAGGATGAAGTATTAAGAATAGGGTCCTAAAATTAAAGACGAAATCTCGCTTATATTGAATAATACGATCAAGCATGGTATTCTAATCGAAATTTTACTTCACTCGAACTTGAAAAACAAAGGAATAATGAGAAAATTCGAAATAAGTAAAATGGTAAATAGTTCTACTTTGACATTTGAGGTCTACCTTGTGTGACTGAGCTCAACATTTTTCGCACTGGGATTTCAAAAATGTTCCTATCTGACATACACGGTGAAAAAAAATTACTCAAAGTATGTGTTATAAACTAGGGACGAGACAAAAGGCTAAAAAAATAAAAATTATATATTTTCAACTACGGTTAATAAAAACGTCAAAAATTGAGTAAATATGTACTCTTGAACCATATATTGTGGTTTAAAACAAGAAACTCGATAGGACTTTAGGAGCCTATTACGGGTGAAGGATGATGATGATGAAAATTTTGATGATGATGATGATTATGATGATGAAGGAAAAAGGATTTACGAAAAATATGTAGAATGAAGAATGAGATATAAAAATAAAATAAAAGATGCAAGATGGAAGATGTATGATGAAGTATGAAGGAAGCAGGAAGAAGGATGGATGTTGAAAGAAGTAGGGTGTAGCATGAAAGATGTAGGATGAAGGTGATGATGATTATGATAAAGGATGTAGGATGTAAGATGTACGATGAAAGATGTAGCACAGACAAGCAGACGTATTACTTGGAACAAAATATGATAACAATCATCGTCATGAAAACATAATCGCCCAATGGTAATTACGCTGTGGGTCGCAAACCCACTGAGTAAATGCGGTAGTGAGAAAACATCAAGCAGGAGCAAAAACGATGCGAGCGCCATGAGCGAACGATTTGCGAACTACGGAATATTTGAATAATCCGTTCAAAAAGGAAACGATGAGAAGTGAGTAGAGTTAGACGTCTGTTTGTCTGTGGATGTATGATGAAGGATGAAAAATTACGGATAAAGGATGATGATGATGAAGGATGGAGGATGAACAAAAAAATACAGGATGAAGTATGAAGTATGAAAAATAAAGGTTGTAGGATGCAGGATGGAGGATGCAAGATGAAAGATGTTGGAGGAAGTATGAAAGATAAAGGATGAACGAAGCAGGAAGAAGGATGGAGGATGAACGAAGTAGGATGTAGCATGACAGATGTAGGATGTGAGACGAAGATGATGATGATTATGATTTACGATGCACGATGTAAGATGTAGGATGAAAGATGAAGGGTGCAAGATAAAGGATGAAGTATGTAGAATGTAGGATGAATGATGAAGACTGTAGGATGAAGGATAAAGAATTACGGATGATGATGCAGAAGATTATGATAATGATGATGATTAGATGATGATGAGATTATGATGATGAAGGATGAAGGACGGAGGATGAACGAAAAAATGTAGGATGAAGTATTGTGCGTGCATTTCGTTATCGAACACGAAGGTTTCGAGCGCTCGTGCCACGTACAGTTCCAAAAATCGTCCGTTTTTTGCCTTCACACCTAGCTTCACAGTCGAATGTGTCGAAAGTGACAGAGCAGCATGTGCTGGTTCGCTTACATTTCTACTTCGCTCTCCTTTTGTTTGGCCACGATGACAGCAGAAGGTCGCATAAAAAAATAGGTAAATAGAGCAAACGTGACAACATGGAGAACCCAATTGATGAGGCACTTCAAATAGTGTGTTTGAAATAGGGTGTCGAATCGACCTTCGAGTCCAATAGCCAAAGAAACTCACAATATGAAGCATGAAAAAATAAAGAATACAGGATGGAGAATGCAAGATGAAAGATGTAGGATGAAGTATGAAAGATTGAGGATTAATGAAGTAAGGTGTAAGATGAATGATAAAGGATGTAGGAGGTTTAATATAGGATGAAGAATTAATGAAGGAATGATGATGATGATGATGGTTACAGTAAAAATGGATAAATTATAAATGATGAATAATGAAAAATGAAGGGTGTTGTAATGTAGGATGTGGGACGAAGGATGAATAATGACGGGTTAGGGAAGAAGAATGAAAAGTTAAGGGTGAAGATGATAATAATGACAATGATGATGATGAAATAAAAAGGAAGAATAATGATGATGAAGGATGAATTATGAAGGATATAGGGTGTAGGAGGTTGGATGTAGGATGCAGGATGAAAGAATGAAAGATGATGATAATGGTGATGATGAAGAATGGGATGAAAGATGTATACGTCTATAGGATTTAGGAAGAAGTATGTAGAATGTAAAATAAGTTATGATTATGAAGAATGAAGGATGACAATAAAGATGATGATCATAAGCTTCCTTAGAAGGATCTTACCACCAAATGGGATTTTAGAATGCAAATAAAAAATAAACAAAGATATTTGCATGACAATTTGGCTAAGGTTAAAAAAAAATAAAGATTTAATAAAGGTGTAAAAAAAACTAATAGGATTTCAAAAGTGATGATTGATTGTATTGTTTTTTTTTTAATGAAGATATTATGCCTCTCAAGAAAAATCAGAATATGGCGATTATCTGCCTCTGGCTTCTGATATTAGCGCGACAGTCACTAATCCTAACAGCGCCACCAGATTTAAAAGTATATAATTCCACTATATGGGGTTTGACAGCAAGAACACTCATTCCACTGAGCTACTATTGCCGTTCGTCACAAATACATTCAAAAACATCTGTCACTTCGCGAAACCCACGTGCTTTTGTTTTTGGCGGGAACACTTTTTCATTTATTTTGCCTTGCGACTGTCATGCGGCGGTATGCCTTGCGAGCGTACGACCGCCGCAGGACTCTAATAAAAGATAAGCGCGACAATAATTATAAGTTGTGGTTCAATAATGTTCAGTGTATATGTGGTTTATATTGTTGTAAGAGAGTTATATAAAACTTTTGTATTAATTTCATTTTCTTTTACTTCTTAATCAACTGGAGAGTAGAACAGAGGGAGAATGTAGGGGTTGAGAGAGATACTGAGAAAATGATACGTAGGGCATATAGCATCAGTAGCCGTGATGCACCATCGAAAAAACAAAGCAAGCGATCAGCATGAAATGAAACGGCAGTCTTGTAAAGTATTTCGCACGAGTAGGTTGCATCATTGCATCCTTCCTCGTCTGACCAGAGTTCCGGCCGGCGGAACGGCCACCTGGAGCCACCTGGAGCCACCTGGAGATCACCCGATCATCAAACAGAAAACCAAATCGACCACGTTCTAATCGACGGTAAATTCTTCTCGGATATAATCAATGTCCGTACATACCGCAGTGCGAATATAGATTCGGATCACTACTTAGTCGCTGTATGCATGCGCTCAAAACTTTCGACAGTTATCACCACGCGTCGAAGCCGAACGCCGCGGCTCAACATCGAGCAGCTGTATAACGTAGAACACTACGTGCAGAGTTAGCAGTGGCCCTACCAACGGAAGAGCAGCTTGGCGCAGCTACACTTGAAGATGGCTGGAGGGACATCCGATCCGCCATAGGTAGTACCTCGGCTACAGCACTAGGTTTCGCGACTCCACACAGAAACGACTGGTACGACGGCGAATGTGAACAGTTGAAAAAACGAGAAGAATGCAGCATGGGCGAGAATGCTGCAACACCGTACGAGAGCGAATGAGGCACGTTACAGACAGACGTGGAACAGGCAGAACTCAGTCTTTCGGATGAAGAAGCGCCAGCAGGAAGAACAAGATCGCGAAGCGATGGAAGAACTGTACCGCGCTAAGGACACATGAAAGTTCTACGAGAAGCTGAACCGCTCGCGCAGAGGCTTTGTGTCACAAGCCGACATATGCCGATGTAATCACGGGAATATTCTCACGAGCGAGCATGAGGTGGTCGAGAGGTGGCGGCAGCATTACGATGAGCACCTCAATGGCGACGTTGCAAGTACCGAAGGTGGTGTGGTAACAGATCTAGGATCTAGGAGTATGTGCACAGGACGAAAGACTTCCGGCCCCTAACCTCCAAGAGATTGAGGAGGAGGTTGACCGGTTGAAAAACAACAAAGCCGCTGGAGCAGATCAACTACCAAGCGAGCTTCTAAAATACGGTGGATAAGCACTGGTGAGAGCACTACACTGGGTCATTGCCAAGATTTGAGAGGAGGAAGTAGGGTAACCAATATAATTTGGACCCCCATATATTTTGGACCCCTGGGTTGTATTATCATATCTTACACAGATTGAATGAAGAGATGACGAAATTTTTTAGAATCATTCGCTTAATAAGATTGCTCTGCACGGGCAGCAATCATTTCCTCACTGGAAATATCCATATTTGCCTTGGAATTAATTTTCTTCAATCTCGTCATCCGTGCGAGTGTCGCAACATGTTTACAACAAGACATTACGGTACCAAGATAACTTGCAGATGTAAACAAAAACGTTTATCATTCTAGCGCATTAAATTCGCAAAGTTCGTCTAATCAGCCTTTGTCAATCAAGTTATCAGGATGTGCTCCAGCGTATTCAAGTGGAAAATTCTTCGAAAATAGTTTCAAACGGATTTAAACATCGGGTGTCCAAAATATATACTGAAGAGGGTCCAAAATGTATTGGAGTGTCCAAAACAGTGAAAACTGATGCTTCAACAATCGATTATTTTCATCAAATTTTCAGCCAGAAATGACCTTGTGGGTATTTTTAACGGACAGTGGAGGCTTATACGATCATGCTAACATCATCATAATGTGTAAATACCCTCTGAATCTGTTTGATTTTGACTTAAATTCAAATTAATGTCCTCTAGGGGTCCAAAATTCAACCGTTACCCTATTACCGGAGGAATAAATGGAAGGTATCGTGTGTCCCATCTACAAAGAGGGCGACAAGTTGGATTGCGGGAACTATCGCGCGATCACACTACTGTGCGCTGCCTTCAAGATACTCTCTTAAATTTTATGCCGCCGTCTGTCACCGATTGCAAGACAGTTCGTGGGGCAATATCAGGCTGGATTTATGGGTGAACGCGCTACAACGGACCAGATGTTCGCCATCCGCCAGGTGTTGCAGAAATGCCGCGAATACAACGTGCCCACACATCACTTGTTCATCGACTTCAAATCGGCGTATGATACAACCGATCGAGAACAGCTATGGCAGATTATGCACGAATACGGATTCCCGGATAAACTGATACGATTGATCAAGGCGACGATGGATCGAGTGATTTTCGTAGTTCGAGTATCAGGGACACTCTCGAGTCCCTTCGAATCTCGCAGAGGGTTACGGCAAGGTGATGGTCTTTCGTGCTTGCTGTTCAACATTGCTTTAGAGCGGGGATAAACACGAGTGGCACGATTTTCACGAAGTCCGTTCAGCTGCTTGGTTTCACTGATGATATTGATATTATTGCTCGAAAATTTGAGACTCGCAAAAAAAGCATGATAAAATCAAAAATACTTCAGGTAAACTCAAATAAATTGTCAATTTGTTCTGGCAACAAAAATAAAACTGTTTGGAGCAAATCGAACGTCACATTTGAAATAAATTCAATCCATTTTTGAAACAAACATGCATCTTCTGACAGGTTATGTTAAAAACAAATGTAAAATTTTTGTTTTTTTGTGGCAGGTCGGCCCTACGGAAATATTTGTTTTCCAATTAAATTTACAAAGTCTCTAGGAAAACCCACATCTCGCGTGGCACTTTCAATGCCAACATCATGTAGATAACATACGCTCCCGAAATCAATGGGATTTCGTAGAAACTTTTGGTGAAACTTGACTTTTTTTGCAAGAGGAAATCTTGTTTGGTGCTACAGCTGGAACTTGAAAGTTTTGTTTATGTTCTCGACGGCGGAACGGGGGGCTCTTGAATGGGTATTGTAGAAATCAATATGCAATTGAGTTAGTTTTAAAAATTAATATTTTAGTTTTAAATATTTCATCAGTTTACCGAATAAACATGAATAGTTTTGTTTCAAACAAACGAAATTTGTCTCCGTGGACGATGGTGAAAACGTACATCCGACTAAAGAGTAAAGCCAGGCGAATCAGATTAGTCATTAATGTGGCGAAGACAAAGTAGGGGAGACTGGGGAGACTTGATCCCTTTTTCTTAATTTGCCTGTAACATTAAGAAAAAACACAAAACTAGATCCATTTTTCGTACAGAATGGCAGGTAAACATCTATTGCAAGTTTATACACACCAGAAGGACTTTAAATTATTGTTAAAGTTTTCAAAACTGTGTTTATATGGAGGCATGTCTTATGATGTATTTTTCAAAAATGGGTCACAATTGATCCCCTTTTGAGCACATGTTCAATTTAAAGGGAAAATAACTCCAGAAGCTTCATGTTCATTTTCTTTTCAAGTTTTCTTGCATTTATGATGAATACGGTGTATTTAGAAATTATAAGATTTCCTTAAATTGTTAAGGATATGCCGTATTTTGAAAATGGGTAGACTTGATCCCCCTTTTAATGGTGTGTAATAAAATAATAATTATCTGACACGTTTTATCATTGAATATAGGGCATGTGTTCCATCATTAATCTCACGCTCCCATATTCATCCTATTCGAAAACAAGCGATTACGGCACCGACTGATTCCGTTCTTTTTGTTTTCATGGGTGCTCACTTCTAACAAAAAATACAAAAATAAGAAACAAAACAAACAGAGCTTCAATCCTTTGTTTTTCGTAGGATGAAAATGGGAGCCACATGCTTAAGAAGGGAACCAATACCCTACTAGAATTCCGAGTAAATAGAGGCTTCCAAATAGAATTTTATTCTTCACATGTATAATGTGTGTGTAATCCTCGAGGGATCAAGTCTCCCCATGTCACTGTTGTATACACTAAGCTACATTAATTGAAATATTTATATAACAACCTTATTTGGTTTGATAGTATTTTATTTATATTATGTGCTGTGAAATTTTGACACAATTTGGTTCAATTTTCACTAAGTTATTGAGATTTTTCGGAATCGCCTAAAAGATATCTGAAGGACTGAAAACAAATCATCAGCCATTAAAAAATAATGCAATACACAATTAAAATCAATTGTAGCCAAAACATTGTCGTCTGTCAGGATGTTGTTTTGGAAAAAATATCCTAGAAGAATACTGTTTTTGATTCCGAAAAAATATGGGGGGAACAAGTCTCCCCAGGGATCAAGTCTCCTCAGTCTCCCCTACATGATGGCATAGGGCTCCAGGGAGGAATCACCGCGCTCGCCACCCCGAATTCATATCGACGGTGATGAAATCGAGGCGGTTGAAGAATTCGTGTACTTGGGCTCACTGGTGATCGCCGACAACGACACCAGCAGAGAAATTCAGAGGCGCCTTGTGGCAGGAAACCGTGCTTACTTTGGACTCCGCAGAACTATATATACGATCGTATATATACGATCGAATAAAGTTCGCCGTAACACGAAGTTGTTATCTATCTACAAAACGCTGATAGACCGGTCGTCCTCTATAGGTACGAAACATGGTCCCTACGTGCAGAGGACCAACGCGCCCTTGTAGTTTTCGAACGGAAGATGTTGCGTACCATCTACGGCGGAGTGCAGATGGAATACGGAATGCTGAGAGAACCAACCATCGTCCACACCGCGAAACCGGGGCTACGGTGGACGGGTCACGTCATCAGAAAGTCGGATAGCAAACCGACTAAAATGGTTCTCGAGAGTCATCCGACCGGTACAAGAAGACGTAATGCGCAGCGAGCTAGGTGGGTCGACCAAGTGGAGGACGATCTGCGGACCCTACGCAGAGTGCGGAACTGGAGACAAACAGCCATGGACCGAGTGGAATGGAGACGGCTACTATGTACAGCAGAGGCCACCCCGGCCTTAGCCTGATCGGTAAGGTAAAGTGTAAATACCCGAGCAGAGTAAAAAAGCTCAATAACAGCATATCTTGATACGGAGATCAAAAAGTGATATTTGGTTGTTTGAGCTAAGAGGTAAAAGTACTGAAAATAATATCTCTATTTTACTCCTGGAACATCATCATCATAGCACATTTAGCTCTTGGTAAGATCTAACCAATAGCTGTGATCTATTTGATTGATCTTCAAATATCAAATTTTGCTATTGGTTAGATGGTTCAAGAACAAATGTTTGCTATTATTTTCAGTATTTTTACCTCTTGTTTCAAACAAATCAATATCACATTTTGATCGTCAGTACTTGTCCTCTGCCCGGGTAGTGGGCCGGTCTCAGCGAGAGTTACTCATACAGTGACCGGCACAAAAAAAGATCCACCATATAGTGGTTTCCGTTTCTAATGAAATCTACATGCAAAAATGATGAAATATATCTTTCAATGAATGCACTACATCCATTTTACATTGTTTTAGTAATCTGTGTTGAAAATTATATGGTTTTTGAGGGAAAAAGTGAATTCTGATAAGATTAGGAAAATTGCCTAAAAATTGGGTATTACAGAAAAAAAGATCCACTTAGCAACTAATTGCGAAACTTTGAAATTTCACCAAATTTTTAAACGTTTTGCTTCTTCGTGTATGCTACCTATGATCACATAATTGTCCCATATGAATAGGAAACCCAGCAAAGATGGGACTGATATGCGATCATGGGCAGTATGTTATTGTGATGTTTT
This sequence comes from Aedes albopictus, assembly GCF_035046485.1. Taxonomy (NCBI): domain Eukaryota; kingdom Metazoa; phylum Arthropoda; class Insecta; order Diptera; family Culicidae; genus Aedes; species Aedes albopictus. The sequence goes on along the minus strand of NC_085138.1, from coordinate 291,566,123 downwards.
CGACATATAATATTTATTTTGACATGAGTTTTATCAATTTAAGGGTGATATGGGGCGAGTTTATTTTTCATGGTTAATATAATAGGTAAAATTTTCCCTAACCTCCAGAAACTATCTGTAAGTAAGAATGAATGCTTATTATCTACAATACAACAATAATTCAGATTTCAGCCATACAGGAATGTACTTTTTTGAATAATTTTTATGAATTTTGGTAGACTAATGCAAAGAAATGCACATGTTGCGATGATTATTAAGGAATATTGGATATAATTTGATCACTCAAAACACTCTCACGTTTGTGTATCGCAATGAGCACCTCCATCTGTTTGTACTAAAGCTTGCTGGAGGTATATTCTATCATATACACTTTGATAATTACAAAATTGCAATGTATTGTAAGTGGTATACACGGGTGTTCAATCATAATGTTAACTTTTAACATCAAATTCCACTGTCGCTTCAATACAACTATTCTCACAATCAAAAGTTTACAAAAAAAATAAAGCGTCAGATCATCTATAGCTGTCTTCTGCAATATTTTTCGTTGGAATGCAAGGAATATATGTGCTGAAGGCACCAACATGATTTAACGTTAGTCTCTCTTGCAATCACTCATTTCATGTGTGCGCATAATTCAACACCAGGGCGTGATTTTATTTTGCAAGTTAACATTATAAGTGTGCACCATGTGTACCACTTGTAATACATTGAAAATTTGTAATTATCATTGTAATTATCATAGAATATACCTCCAGCAAGCCACTAGCGTGCGCAGGGTTCTTGTTTAGAGGGGGGCACAACAATGATGGTGCAATATATGATCATGGTGCAAAATAGAATCATGGTGATACACGCAATATGAATTCCTAGGAAGGGGTTTCAACATGCTGTGGTGCTAAAATCGCCAAGTACTTTATATTGGGATTCTGGAGAAGGCTTCGGATGGTGATGATTTCAAGAAAATGCGAAACTTTAATATGAAGTCATTAGGGTAGTGGAGGTATTTTGGACCGGGCAGGTATTTTGGCCCACCTAGGGAGTTTTATGATATTTTTCACATAATCTCTACTAAATCTTGGTAAATTTTTATTGGAACACGAAAAGTATTCAACTGTGTGATGACCTTTATTGTGGATGTCAGTTAAATATGCTGTTCAGTATCAAAAATAGAGACAATGTTTTCACTTCCAATGAAACGCACGGAAAAGCACCAAAAACAAAGAAGGTGACAAATTTGTAGTCGGCTTCTAAGAGGTATTAAATTTTACAAATAAAAATTTATGTCATGTGAATGTAGTTAGGGCCATGTAAGAACTCAAAATAAACTGTTCTTAACCTCGGTTGAGCGATAATATTTACTAAAATGGTGGTTTGAGGTATGGCCAAAATATGTTCAACATAATCAGATGTGGACATATTTTGGACCACCTGTCAGATCCATCTCTCCTGTTCCTTCTAAAGGGTGAAAACATTCATGCCAATGTAATGTACTCTGAAAACAGATATATAGAATAAGTTGGAACCTCCCATGACCTTAGTTATTATACGTTTATTTCACAATGAGATTGTTGTGGGTTCGATTTGTTCTAACAACTTTTCGCCAAGTTATTTTGTTTCGATTCGATTTGTGCCCTAACAACTTTTCGACAAGTTGAAGTTTTCAGGTGTTCAGTAATCCAGTTTAAAAAAGTTGTCCTTCTCGGCCATTAGTTGATGACTGAGACAATGTGTTATCTAATGTATGATTGACAAATTAGGTACCATTGGAATTGTTTTATTCTTGATGGCCTTCCCACTTATTACAATATGTGTGTGGAATGCCCTTATATTTAGCAAAATCACTAGAACTTTACACTTCCTTTGAAGCGTTACGTAATTTATGCATGGTGACTGCCATCATGCTATAGTTAATAAATACATGTTTTGCGTAACATTTTTTCATGAAACATCATACTACAATGCGTAAAAACTGGCAATAGCAACAAAATTTCATCTTTTTTACCGTTACGTAATTTTTAAACGTTCCCAGCCTCAAAAAATGAATTAAAAAGATGAAAACTTCACGTAGTTTTAACTATGTTTAAATTTTTGCTGAGGTGGCTTTCATTTCATCAATCAATTGAAGTTTAATTTGGTGGGCCAAAATAAGTGCACTTGGTGGTCCAAAATAAAATCAGCTGGTCCAAAATAGAAGCCCGAGATCCTTCAGGAGTTTTGATATTTCTTGTATTTACTACAACAATTTTGAGTTCTGTTTGGCCTTTTTCAACAGAAAACATGTTGCTCTACATAATGCCTACTGAAATTAACCATATTTAGAAGTGGGAACCTTCTTTTTTCGCTGAATTGTTCATCCACTTCCTAAAGCGGTCCAAAATACCTCCCTTACCCTATTTCGACTTTAATAAAATTTTATGAACTTTTTAAATACAATATCGAGAAAATTATCAATTATTTAAAAAAAAATGTCGTTGTAAAATCATTATTGGACAATTGGAGAAGACTCCATTAATTGAGTCAGAATTTCTAGATCGAAAATTTCGATCGGAATCATTGTTCCAGCCTACAAAGATTCCTCTAAGGATTCTTGCATGATTTCTTCCAGGAATTCCCCCAAAAACTCTTCCAGGAATTACTACAGAAGTTCCTCCAAGACGCCTGTAGGGATTTCTTCCAGGAATTCCTCCATGGATTCCTCCAGTAAATCCTAAAGGAATTTCTCCCGGAACTCTTCCCAAAATTCCTGCAGGAATTCGCCGAAGAACTCAGCGAAGGATTCCTCCAGGATATCCTCCACGGATTCCTCCAGGTTTTTCTCCAGGATTTCCCAGGAATTTCTACTGGAACTCCTCCAAGGATTCATTTATGATTTTTTTCAGAAATTCCTAAACCAATCTTCAAAAAATTCCTCCCGGAATCCCTACAGGAATTCCTTCAGAAATTCCTCGAAGTGTTCCTTCAGACATTTCTTCCGGAAATTTCTCCAGGAAGCCTCATATATTCCTCCAGAAATTCCTCAAAAAATTCCTCCAGGAATTTTTTCAGAATTACCTACTGGAATTCCTCCAGAGATTGCTCCTGAATTTTTTTTGGGAAAAATCCTCTATGAATGTCTGTCAGAATTCCCTTAATATTTCCTCCAGGAATTGCACCATGGATTCCTCCTGAAAATCCTAGAAGAATTTTAACGGATGTCTTCCAGAAATTCCTCCAGAAAATTATCCAGGAAATTCTCAAGGAATTTCTACTGGAATTCCTCCAGGGATTCATTCATGAATTTCTTCAGAAAATCCTTCTAAAATCCCACAAATTCCTCTAAAAATTCATCCAGAAATTACTCCAGAAATTCTTTCAGTGATTCTCCAGAAAATCCTGAATGAATTTTTCACGAATGTCTTCTAGAAATTTCTCCTGGAATTCATTGAGAAATTTCTCCAGGAATTCCTCCAGAAAATTTTCCAAGAAATTCTTAAGGAATTTCTTCAGGAATTCTTCCAGGGATTCATCCATAAATTTGTTTAGAAAATCCTTCTAAAATTCCTCCAGAAATTCTTTCAGAAATTTCTCAAAGAAGAACGTTATTCCTCCAAAATTTCATCCAGGAATTCCTCCAGGGATTTCTCCAGAAAATCCTCTAGGAATTTCTGCCAAAATTCCTCCAGAGAATCCTCAATGAATATCTCCCGGAACTCTTCCAGGAATTCCGCGAGGACTACCTCCACGGACTTTTCTCAACGGGATTTTTGCCATGAATTTCTTCAGGAATTCCTCCAGGGATTCATTGATATTTTTTTTTAGGAATTCCTCAAAAAATTCCAATAGATATTCCTCCAGAAATTCCTCAAAGAGTTCCTTCAGACATTCCTCCAGAAATTCCTCCAGGAAGCCTTTTCACCAGAAATTTTCCACAAATAATTTCTCCTGTAAATACTCCAAGAATTTCTCCAGAGATCCCACCTGAAATTTCTTTCAGGAAAAATCCTCTGGGAATGACTGCCAAAATTCCCCCAATATTTCCTGCAGGGATTCCTCCAGAAATTGCTCCACGTATTCCTGCAGATAATCCAAAAGGATTGCTTCATGGATGTCTTCCAGAAATTCCTCGAGAAATTCCTCCATGGATTTCAGCAGGAAATTCTCAAGGAATTTTTTTCTGAAATTCCACCAAGGATTCATCCATAAATTTCTTCGAAAATTCCTCAAAAAATTCTCCAGAAATTCCTTCAGGATTTCTTTCAGAAATTTCTCGGGGAAGAACTCCAGAAATTTTTCCAGGAATTCATCCAGCAACTCCTCCAGGGATTCCTCCAGAAAATCCTGAGGGAATTTCTGCAAGAATTCCCTGGGAATGCCTCCCGCAACTCTTCCAAGAATTCCCCTAGGAATTCCACGAGGAGTTTGTCCAGGGAATCCACCACGGATTCCTCCAGGAATTTCTTTTTGATTTTTTCAGAAATTCCTTCATTGATACATTAATCAATTTCTTCAGAAATTCCTGAAAAAAATCCTTCAGGTATTCCTTCAAAAATTCCTCGAGGTGCTCCTTCATACATTCATCCAGAAACCCTTCCAAGTTATCTCCAGGGATTTCTTCCAGGAATTCCTCCACAGATTCTTCCAGAAAATCCTAAAAGAATTTCTCCCGGAACTCTACCAGGAATTCCTCCAAAAAAATCTCGAAAAATTCCGCGAGAAATTCATCCACGGAATCCTCCAAGAATTTTTCCAGGATTTTTTTCCAAAAATTTCTTCAGAAATTCCTCAAAGCATTCCTCCAGAAATTCCTAGAGAAGTTCTTTTAGTCATTCTTCCAGATTTTTTTTCCAGGAATCCTCATATATTTCTCCAGATATAACTCAAATAATTCCTCCAGGAATTCTTCCGGTACATACTCCCAGAATTCCTCCAGACATTCCACCTGAAATTTCTTCTAAGAAAAATCTACAGGAAATTTACCAAGATTTTTTAAAGGAATTTCTTCAGAAATTCATCAATATTTTTTTTCAGAAAATCCTCAAAAAATCCTCCAGAAATTCCTCCAGTAGTTCTTTCAGAAATTTCTCGAGGAATAACGCCGGAAATTCCTTCAGGGATTCTTCCAGAAAATCCTTTGGCAGTTTCTGTCGGAATTCCTCCAGAGAATCCTAAAGGAATGTCTCCCGGAACTCTTCCAAGAATTCCCCGAGGAATTCCTCTAGGGAATGCCACGGATTCTTCCAGGAAATTCTCTAGATTTTTTTCCAAGAATTTTTCGGGGATTCATTATTAAATTTCTTAAAAAAATCCTCCAAAAAATCCTCCAAGAATTCCTTTATAAATTCCTCGAGCAGTTCTTTCAGACATTCCCCCAGTAATTTCTCCAAGAAGCCTATAAGATTTCTCCAAAATTTCGTCAAATTATTCCTTCAGGAATTCTTCCAGTAAACACTCCAGGAATTTCTCCACTGATTCCACCAGAAAATCCTAGAGGTTTTTTTCCCGGAACTTCCAGGAATTCCATCTGGAATACCTCGAGCGATTCCTCCATGGATTCCTCCGGGAAATTTTCAAGGACTTCTTCAGGAATTCCTGCTACGATTCATTCATGACTTTCTTCAGAAATTCCTCAAAAATTCCTACAAAAACTGCTCCAGGAATTCCTTCAGGGATTCCTCCAGAAAATCCTTTAGGAATTTCTGGCAGAATTCTTCCAGAGAATCCTCAAGGATTGTCTGCCGAAACTCTTTCAAGAATTCCTCCAGGGATACCTCCACGGAATCTTCCAGAAATTCGTCCAGGGATTGCTACAGGAATTCCTCTAGGAATTTCTGCCAGAATTCCTCCAATATTTTCTCCAGAAAATCCTAAAAGAACTTCTCCCGGAACTTCTCCGGAAATTCTTCTAGGAATTCCTCCAAGAATTTATTCAGAAGTTCATCAATAATAAATATTTCACAAATTCCTTGATGAGTTCCTCCCGACATTCCTCAAGGATTTTCTCCAGGAGCTCCTCCAAGAAGCCTTAAATGTTTGTCCAGAAAATGCTTTAAGATATACCTCCAGGAATTTCTCTAGTTCCTCCAAGAATTCGTCAATAAATTCCTCCAAAAAATTCTCCAGGAATTTCTGAAGAAATACCTCCCGGAATGCGATCAGGGATTCCTCCAGGAATTTCTTCAGGGATTCCTCAAGAAATTCTTCAGGTATTTCTCTAGAAAATCCTTCAGGAATTTGCCCAGGAATTCCTCCAGGAAGCCTTAAATATTTCTCCAAAAATACCTCAAAGAATTCCTTTGGGAATTCCTCCAAGAATTCATTCATTATTCGCTCCAAAAATTCCTTCTGAAATACCTCCAGGAATTTCCACAGGGACTCATCAAAGAATTTCTCCTAGGATTTCTCCAGAAAATCTGATAGAAATTTCTCCTGGTACTCTTACAGGAAATACTCCAGGAATTCCTTAAGTAATTCCTCCAGAAAATCCCCTAAAAAATTCTCCATGGATTCCTCCTGGAATTCTCCTAGATATCGTTCCTAGAGTTCCTCCACGGATTTCTCCAGAAAAAAATCTCCCGGAACTCTTCCAGGAATTCCTGTAGGAATTGCTCGAGAAATTCCTTCAGGGATTCCTCCATGGATTTCTCCTGAAATGTCTCCAGGGATTCATTCTGAAATTCCTTCCCGCATATCTTCAGGATTTCCTTTTTTTAATTTCTTTGTATTTGTGAATTTTAACTTAATGCTAATTCTTCACACCTTCAGGATTTCCTCCTAGGATTACAGCAGGGATTTCTCCAGGAATTTTCCAAAGTTCTCTGCAGGATTTCCAAGGATTCTTTTAGGAATGCCTTCAGGAATTCCTCCAAGTATTCCTCGTGAAAATCCTCCAGGAATTCCTTCTGGAATGCCTCCACGGGCTGTTCCAGAAATTCTTCTAAGAAGTCCTCCAGAATTTCTTGCAGGAATTTCTCCAGAAACTTCTCCAGGAATTTCTCCAAAAATTTCTCCACGGATTTCTTCAGAAATTCTTTCATTGATTCTTCCAAGAATGCCTTCACTGATTCCTTCAGAGATATCTCCAGGAATTCCAGCAAGGATTCATCAATGAATTTCTCAAGTAACTCTTCCAGAGATTCATGCAGCAATTCTACCAAAAACTCTTTTTGGAATTCCTCCAGCAATTTATCTAGGAATTCCTTCAGCAATTCATCCAGGAATTCCTCCAGGAATTATTTCATGGATTCCTCCACGGATTTTTTCTGTATCCCCCCAGTGATTCATCCTGTAATTCCTTCACGGATTCCTTCAGGGATTAAATCAGAGATTTCTTCAGGAATTTTCCAAAGCATTTCTTTTAAGGATTTCTTTATGAATACCTCCACGGATTCCTCCAGGGAATCCTCCTGAAAATTCCGTCAATAATTTATCTAGCTATTCCTGTAGTAGTTACTCCTAGAAATTCTACAGGAATTTCTCTAGACTCCTCCAGCAGATTTTGAGAACTTCCTTCAAGAATTCTTTCAAACACTTCTTTAGTAATGCCTCCAGAGATTTCTCCAGAAGGTCCTTCAGGGATTCCTCCTGAAATTTCGCCAGGGATTTCTCCTGGAATGCCTCCACGGATTCCTCAGGAATTTCTCGAGGTGGTAAAGTGATTCTCAAAATGATCTATGGAATGCTATTTTGATACGCGAATTACAAAAATGGTAAACAAAATTTAAAGATGCCTGAATGGAACACCAGGAGAGTGCATAGAATTTTATGTATGGTACATTATATACCTTAATGATCAAAGAAACGTCAAGGTAGTGCATGTGTGGCAAGTAATTGCAATGAGAGCATGAGATTTGGAGATGGTGTGAACATTAGTTGCTGCATAAAAATCAAAGGTACATGATGACACCGTGGTGTATAGGATCCCTAGATAACACTGATATCATTGAGATGGTGCATGGAATGCTGATACGGAGCATGGCATTCAAAGATGGTACTTGATGTCAGTTGACATGGTACATGAAATGTTATTTTGATGTACGAAACTTCATAATAATGGTGCAACAGATGCCTAGATGATATAGTGAACGCCACGATTACGCTTAGAAAGCTTTAGAAGTGCATGAAATTTAACGATGGTGCAAGATTGCACATTAGACATATAAATGATTCAAAGATGGTGCCTAGATGATTCTGAGAACATCATGGTGGTGCATGGAATGCAAAAAACTACATGGTGTCAGTATGGTACATTAGTATTACTATGATTCTGTTATACTCAACATATTTCATTTTAAGGTGCACTTGCAATTCGTGCAATAGTGCAGGAAACTCAATGTGGCACAGAAAACAAAATGGTTCAGGTACATGGAATGCTATTTAGTATGCGAAATGCCACAATAATGCATGGGATTCAAATGTAAACCACATCATAATGGTGCATAAGATGCTTCGATGATATAGTGGATGCCAAAATGGTGCATGATGCTAAATTATTAACATGTTGCATGGTTAGGTGCACGAATTGCAAAAATGGTGCAAAAAATACAAAATAAAAGGATTTTACGTGATGCTCACAATGGTGCATCAGATGCCTAGATGATATAATAAAAGCTGAAATGGTGCTTGAAAAACTTTGATGGCATATGAACTTTAATCATGGTGCATAACAGTATGATGCATTTGATTCCTAGTTGATTAAAAGACTGCATAAGATCAGCATAATGCGTGGATACTCAGATGATTCTGTGAACGCTTTTAGGAAGGTGCATGATGTTAGTGTGCTATACTAGTTGTCACCGTTAATCAGCGATACTCGACATTTTGTATGGCTAGGTGCAGTTTTGGAATACGAAAAACCAAAATGGTGCATGTTATGCAAATATGGTGCTGACATCAGTAGGTCGGCTCCAGAGGCACGTTTTCCGTTTTCCTGGTGCTGACATCACTAATTAGTTAAAATATGGTGCATGAGATCAGCATGGATGCCTAAATGATTCTGAGAACATCATGGCTGTACATGGAATTCTAAGAAATTGTATGTGTCAGTGGTGCAATATTGCGTGGTTAGACCAAGGTGCAATAATTGCAAAAAAGGTGCATGGAATTCGATGTGGTGCAGTAGTCAATAAGAATCAGGTACATGGGATACAATGTTATGTACGATATGGAAAAAAGGAGCATACGAAATACAAATGTAAATGAAATGCTTAGATGACGTGTGAGATGGTGCTTTGATGTTTCTGTGAACATCATGGTGGTGCATGGAATGCAAATGAGCGGCATGTATGGTGCATTAGTATTACCACGATTCTGTTATGCTCAACATATTCCATATGAAGGTGCACGAATTGAAAAAAATGGTGCAGGAAACTCAATGTGGCACAGAAATCAACATGGTCCAGGTACATAGAATGTTGTATACGAAATGCAGAAATGGTGCATAGAATTCAAATGTGAACCACACCATAATATTGCATAAGATGCCTAGATGATATAGTGAATGCCAAAATGGTGTATGAAAAGGTTTGAAGTAGGCGCATGATGCTAGGTGATGCATTAGTTGTCACCGTCATTCAAAGATTATCAACATGTTGCATCTTTAGGTGCACTAATTGCAAAAATGGTACCTAGAATACAGAAAAAAAGTATTTTAAGTGATGCTCACGCTATAATGATGCATTAGATGTCTAGATGCTATGATAAACGCTGAAATGGTGCTTGAAAAGCTATGATGGTGCATGAAATTTCATGATGGTGCATATTAGTATGATATATTAGATATTTAATTGATTAAAAGACATTGCGTGAGATCAGCATAATGTGTGGATAGCTAGATGATTCTTTGGACACCATGATGGTGCATTCAAAGCTGTAAAGAAGGTGCATGATGTTAGTGTGCTGTATTAGTCGTCACCGTATGGCTAGGTGCATGAATTGCAAAAATGGTGCTTAGAATTCAGAGTGGTGCAAAGCCAAAGTCACCATGGTTCATACATGGAATATAGTTAGGGAATACAAAATGCCAAATTGGTGCATGTTATGCAAATGTGGTGCTGACACCACTAATTAGTTAAAAGATGGTGCGTGAGATCAGCCTAGATGATTTTGAGAACACCATGGTTGTGCATGGGATACTAAAAAAATGTATGTGTGAGTGGTGCATTAGTTGCCACCATGGTTCAGTGATCCTTAATCCTTGATTGCAAAATGGTGCATATAATTAAATGAGGTAAGGAGCATGGATCTGGTACATGGAATACAATTTGGTGTACGATATTCCAAATTGAAGCCTGTAAAATCCAATTGTGGATTAAATGCTTAGATGATGAGATGCACAGATGGTGCATGAAACTTGAAGAAGCTGCTTGATGTTAGCATATTGTATTTGATGGCAATAGAATTCAATTACTTTCAATATGGTGCATGAGATGTATTTTTTATAGAAGGGGGGGGCAAGTGCCTCCCCCCCCCTTGCCCCCCCCCCCTGTGCACGCTAGTGCAGCAAGCTTTAGTACAAGCAGATGGAGATGATCATTGCGATACACAAACGTGAGAGTGTTTAGAGTAATCAAAATATATTAGATAATCCTTAATAATCCTCACAACATGTGCATTTCTTTGCATTCGTCGACCAAAACTCATAAAAATTGTTCAAAAAAGTACATTCCTTTATGTCTGAAAGCTGAATTATTGTTGTATTGTAGGTAATTAGCTTTCATTCTTGCTTACAGATAGTTTCTGGAGTTAAGGGAAAATTTTACCTATTATATTAACCATGAAAAATAAACTCGCCCCATATCACCCTAAAATTGATAAAACTCATGTCAAAACAAATTTCACATGTCAAAACCATCACAACAGCCGAAACCAACAAGCAAAACGTGTGAAGATTTGGCGAAATTTTGAAGTTTCAGAATTAATTGCTAAGTGGATATTTTTTTCTGTCATACCCAATTTTTAGGCAATTTTCCCAATCTTATCTGAGTTCGCTTTATTCCTCAAAAACCAAATATTTTTCAACACAAATTACTAAAACAATGTAAAATGGATGTAGTGCATTCATTGAAATGTATATTTTATCATTTTTGCATGCAGTTTTCACTAGAAACTGCAATCACTATATGGTGGATCTTTTTTTTGTGCCGGTCACTGTATTCGCTCAATGATTTTCATAATGGGTAACCCAATATATTTTAAATTATCCGTTGTTACAATTGCAATTAATAACTGATACCCCATTACTCCTTGTACCGACTTTTCGCACACTTTAAGCAGAATACCCTCTTCGAATGAGTGTAATCAGTTTTGTACCTTATAATTCCGCCCTATTTTGCTTATCCTTTGACAGATACGCGTTTTTCGACTATCACTTGTAATCTGCCTCAGTGTCAGTTATCCACTGACACTGAGGAAGATTACAAGTAGTAGTCGAAATACGCGTATCTGTCAAAGGATAAGCAAAATAGGGCGAAATTAACAGTGCTTGTTTTAAAATATAAAACAACAATATAAAAAATACTATTACATATTACGAAAATTTGCTGAAACAATATCAAAGTTACCCCGTTTTAAGGTACCGTAAACCGGGGTCAAATTGATCTTCGGGTCGAAATTGATAACACGTTTTTCGATTAGGTTTAGCATATTTTAAGTAATTTCCTTTCAACGTCGTGCAGTTGGGAACCGATACTAAACGATATTTGCTTGGAAACTATTTGAAGTATGTTTTATCTAACGGAAAATCGCCTGATCAATTTCGACCCGGAGATCAATTTGACCCCGGTTTACGGTATTAATAAAATGCTTGAAAAAGAAACAACAACAAAAAAGAGTATGTATAGAATCACTTAAGCAGCAATTTGGGCACTTCTCAGCTAAAACCAATCATTCTTGAACCAAAAATGATATACTTTCGCACTTAAGTTTAAAACTGGTAGAGTCGTCAAGATAATTCAACTCCCTATTTACCAACCGCAAGTGGTTCGTCGAAATTCTAAGAGGTCCATCCATGAAGTACAAACAGTTCGTTGTTTTCAATTCTCAGTCAGCCTTCCCCGCTTGCGTTTTATCGCGTTTCATTTATTTTTCGTCCACCCCGATACCTGAGCGCACCGTTTGCTCGGGTGGATATTTAGCTAGCAAGCTGCGGCTGCGGATTGTAGGGACATAAAGAAACATGTTTTTATACAACAATCTTACCGTCGTCGTCGTCGTCGTCGCACCTACGCACCGTTAGCCATATTTGGTAGAAAAGTTCAGCTTCAAGAATGTATACTTTAGCTGCGCGGTTAATATTCGTAATAAATATCGACAACGGGGCTTGATGGCAGAGCGAATGGCGAGGGTTGGCGCTCTCGGCGTAGTGGAATCATTTCAGCGCGCTGGTTTAAGGTCGTAAAACTTGCAAGAAAGGGAAAACGATGAGACAATCATCTCCACGAGCGGAAACAATTAGCTAATGTATACGAATGGTGATTGCAATTGCTCGATGAAAAAATATTACTTACCAGTTTGTACGTACATAGCACACAAAATATCGAATTTGTGAATAATTACATATTCTTATTTTCTTACTTACTCACTTCTTTACTTACTTAATTAATCACTTACGTTCTTCTTACTTACTTACTTTCTTACTTGCTTACTTACCTACTTACTTATTTACTTAATCACTTACTTATTTACTTACTTACTTTCTTACTTATTAACTTACTTACCTTATTGTTTACTCCCTTATTTACTTACATTTTTATTTATTTACCAACTAAATAATTTTCCTAGATTCCCTTATTGACATGTAATTTGTGATATTCAATCTTTGTTTACGAATGATTTATATCATATAATTCTTAATGCAGCTGTTAACAAAAAAATGACTACTCCATAACAATCAATCTCATAAGTTTTCGAGCTTCACCGTGCCACTTTCAAGGGGATAATTAATTATTTATTTATCAAATCTGCCATTCACACCCCAGCACGATGCTGCTACCATCGCATCGCCTAATGAAAACCATTTAATTTAGTAGCAACTTAGATAGAGTAGGACGCCCAAGCACTAGCACCCAGCCAGCAGCGAAAACGGATATGGACCAGAAATCGGAGACAACCGAACTAGGTATGCATATCTCCATACCAACGTAACTCAAACCTATGAACCACACCACTGTCATCGAATCGGCGTCAAAGAATAATAACGAAATTTATTGTGGCAGGGTGATAAATTTCCGTCTTTCACAACCCCGCAGAAGTTGTCACACCACACGCTGGTTAATCATTTGAATAATGAACCGTATCGGAGCGTGGAAGAGAGGCGATCTTCATCATGTTCGACTCCTTTGCCTTCAGCTGGGTACAGAAGGTGTAAAAGTGCATGAATGGATTTCGTGATTATCTTCTCTGCTGTTTATGGCAAAAATGCAATCCATCGCTTCTCGGTCCGGACACGGTGCTACCCATTAATGCGTGATATTCTGATCAACCAAACGGTAAGTAATCCCATCGCCATCATCCAGGAAGTGCCATATTTGGAAATGATCGTACGGGCGGCGTTGTGCCATTTTAGCGTGCCAGCCAGCAGCCACCGCCGGGATCATGAAGGTTGTTAAACGGTCAAAACGCCCCTAACCTTGAACGCAGATTGGCGCGAGCAGCAATTATGATGCGAATCTGATGGTAGGTGCAAGTCTGATGTGGGAAGGTGGCTGTCCGTTGAATGGTTACTGTTCTGGTGCTCGTACGTAACGAGGGAAGGAATGTTCATTGACCGTAATCGGCGCCATTTGAAGATGTTTGTCCATATAAAAAAGCGTGTGCTGCTCGTATGGATTTCGGGCTACGGTTACACAATTCATTGGTTCTTGGGGGAGCTCTGTCTAACCACAACTTTATAGTTCTTCTTAGTGGCTTAGCGTCCCAGCTGGGACAAAGCTCGTTTAGGTGGCACAAATTTCCCAAATGGATGAGAAATGCCGACCTACTGATCCTGGACTGGGAGTTCTTAGACCAACCGGGAATGGAACCCGGTGCTGTCATCACCAAGAAAGGCCTCAGAACGAAGAGGCGACACTACAGTGCAAAAACCTGGACGAGATCACCGACGCAGAGGAGATCGCAACCGCAGTGCAACGATCCGCCTGCGAAAGGCTGCGGCAGACACGCAGATCGTCATGATCAAGCTCCCTGTGGGAGGTGAACAAGGCGGCTGTAGTCGGCAAGATCAGAGTAGGCTGGTCATTGTACCCGCTCAGCATCTACGAGCCGCCAGAGACGTACTTCAAGTGCTTCGAGCAAGTCGTGGGCTTGTAAAGGTCCTCAACAGGGGCAAACTCTACACCTATAGGAAGTGCGGAGTGGAAGACCACATCGCCAGGGAGTGCAACTCGGCAACAAAATGCCTGATTGGCACGGCGACCAAGGGTCACACGATGGGCGGGCCTAAATATCCAGACACGCGTGCAAAGCAAAGCAAAGATAACCGTACACATCGTAGTTGCTACTCCGTGATTGACCAGAACAATCGAAGTTGCTCAGAGATCCAATGAATGGTGCTTGGGACTAGCTACACACTCTCAATGTGCATAATTCGTGAGTTCAATATTTCAAAGCCAATAACAGCGCCGGCCACGTCCTTACGGTCATCGTGAAAGGGGAAGGAATGTTAGTTCGATAACCGTTGCTACTTGTCCAGAAATCGCAGAACTCCGCGCATTCTGACGAGCTAGAAGGAGGATGTAAAGAGCTCGCACCGATGAGGGTAGAATGGAGCGAAGTCAGGCCTACAGGGCAGCTAAACTGGCACTGTACAAAGAGATTGAGGCGCGTAAGCGAGCGTGCTTCGAAAATCTCTGCCAGACAGCCGACATAACCCCTTGGGTGATGCCTACAGAGTAGTCGTGGCCAGAACGAAGGGCCCATCAACACCCTCAGAACCCTGGTCTATACCGAGTAACCAGATGACTCTGGCTTCTAAGATAACCAGTTCGGCTTCCGGAAAGGTCGATCAACGGTGGACGCTATTAATGCCGTAACCAAAACGGCCAAAAAAGCGCTCTAGAAAAAGCGAAGGGGAATCCACTACTGCGCGGTCTTCACGCTGGATGTGAAGAATGCGTTCAACAACGTCAGCTGGGCCGCCATTGAATGCGCCATTCACCACCTAGGAGTCCCGGATAGCCTACAGGGATGGCATGTCACGCAGAAATTGTGCCCATTTACGCTCATCTTTCACTAAACTTCTTAGTTTCATTTACCTTACAAAAGAGAAAGAGAAAAAACGCACAATAAAATGTACATAATTTCTCTCACGCAGAGTTTTTGTGCGGGTGATTAAAGTGCTGCGTGAGAGCAATGAGAGCCCGCAGATCATAATCTCAGTGCGCAATTTCTGCGCGCACGCAGAAAAAACAGAACTCAGTGCACCCGCAGTGTGTTTAAGGTCAGTGTTGTTTGAGCATTTGCTGAACCGAAAGCATGCCAGTGAGTCTAAAACCCGCTAAGGGGTATCAAATCCTGTGATATCAGAGACAAGCAGACGTCTTAAGCTGGTCAAGGACTTTCAGTTGATGAATATTTTGGTTCCAAATTCCACCAACAGGTGGTTCTAGTGAGCTAACAAATTTTGTTTTTCATATATATCCGGAAAATTTGCAAAAAATTGCAACTAGCGCCACCTAGCTGCAGAAACTCGAACCAAACGATAATTATTCTGAAAGCCCTTGATCTACCAAACAATTTTGCCGAAGACATCATCTTTCTAAAGAATCAGAATGCTGAGATATGCGAAATGTAAAATTTATACGCTATCTAGCGCCGCCTAGCGGTGAAATCACGAATCACACGGCCCATATTCTGAAAGCCCTTGACCAGCTGAACAATTTTGGCGAAGAAACCAACTCTCTAAGTAATCAGGTTCCTGAGATATATGGGATGGAAATTTTGTCAGTGTTGCATTTGCTTGTCTAAGATATCACATAAATCACAGACAAGTAGATGTGACACTAGCGAAATTTCAATCTCATATATCTCATGATCCTGATTACTTAGAGAGTTGGTGTCTTCGGCAAAGTTGTTTTCCTGGTCAAGGACTAACCGATAATAAGACTTTAGATTCAAAATTCTACCGCTTGGCGGCGCTAGAGAGCAAACAAATTTTAAATTTCGCATATCTCAGCATCCTCGTTTTGTAGAAAGATGGTGTCTTCGACAATATTGTTTGGTAGATCAAGGGCTTTCAGAATAATTACCGTTTGGTTGAAGTTTTTGCAGCTAGGCGGCGCTAGTTGTATTTTTTGCAAATTTTCCTGATATTTATGAAAAACAAAATTTGTTAGCTCACTAGCACCGCCTAGCGGTGGAATTTTGGATCTTTAATCTTATTATCGGTTATTCCTTGACCAGCCAAACAACTTTGCCGAAGACACCAACTTTCTAAGTAATCAGGATCATGAGATATATGAGATGGAAATTTCGTTAGTGTCACATCTATTTGTCTGTGATTTATGTGATATCTTATGTCGTTTTCGTTTTTGCGGTGGTGCTACACCGCTTCGTGCTACACTTTTCGCTGAATAAACGAACATTTTCGGTGCAGTTGCATTGGTGTGCGTGTATAAACACCAAAATATTGACAACTTTGCAATCGCTGATTGGTGGACACGTGTGCAGTGCACCTGCTACACTCCCGATTTTTTGAGTGCTACACTATCAT
Organism: Aedes albopictus; assembly: GCF_035046485.1. Classification (NCBI taxonomy): domain Eukaryota; kingdom Metazoa; phylum Arthropoda; class Insecta; order Diptera; family Culicidae; genus Aedes; species Aedes albopictus. The sequence goes on along the minus strand of NC_085138.1, from coordinate 291,549,436 downwards.
GCGCGGTGCAGAAAAAGTGCTGCACCGGTGTAGCACGAAAATCAAAAACGAACACTTTCGTTGCAAAAGTGCTACACCGGTGTAGCACTACCGCAAAAACGAAAACGACATTAGACAAGCAAGTACTTTCATACTCCTGTGGTACACACAGTATTGCACTGGAAGCACGACTCAGTGCGCTCTCAACACGAATTTTTGTGTGCACATTTTCTGCGCGCACAAAATGTGCACGCCGAAACTGAAAAAACATGTTTGTTCTAACATTTGTTTGAGCACTCATTTTGAGGGTGCCGCGATGGATGCCAGAGAGTGTGTGAAAAAAGTTGCGTAGTTCACCCTCGCTCTCGTCGTGTGTAGAGTGTATGTTTTCTCTTCTCACGTTTCGCACTGAGGAGCATGCCATCTCATAAGCCTATGCCGAATACTGGAGAGTTACTTCCAGAATAGGGTGCAAATGACACCAATGAAGGCGAGAGGAGCTACAACATTACCGTTAGGGTACCCCAGATAGCTCCATCCTGAGCCCGGTACTATGGGACGCGACGTATGATGGCGTATTGAGGGTCGAATTTCCACCGGGCGTAAAGCTGGTAGGTTTTTCCCATGATATTACCATAGACTAATTTCCCTCGTGGTATATTACAAGTCGATAAAGGAAGTACGCAATTAGCAAAATGGAGGACTGGATAAGGTCGCGACAATTGGCACTCGCGCACCACAAAACGGAGGTAGTAGTGGTAAACAATCGCATATCTGAACAACATACAGTCACCACAGGCGTGTGCTCGAAAAACTCTAAGCGGCCACTGAAGCAATTGCGGGTCATGATTGACGATTAGCTGAAATTCGGAAGCCACGTGCAATACGCTCGCGAGAGTAGCGGTCTCCCACTACGGCATGGCACCGCTGCATGGTCGAGTGCGCAAGTGGACAACCGAACGTGATGCGAAACGAGAGTACGCACAGGCTGGTGTACCTGAAGGTGCCCAGCGCATACCGCCGTACGGTCACAAAGGACGCGGTATGCGTGCTGGCGGGCATGATGCCCAATGCACTACTGGTGGCAGAGCACGGAAGCATAAGAGGCACGAGACGGATCGCCACAACATCGTCAATGTTGAAGTGGCAGAGGGAATGAGATTCCTCTAGCAAGGGTAGATGGACACATAGGCTCATATCGAGCGCATCTAAATAGACGAGCAGGCCCCATGGCGAGGTGATCTTTCACGTGATACAATTTCTGTCAGGCCATAGGTGCTTTAGGTGGTATCTGCACAGATTCGGCAGAGTACTAATGTCCGGCTGCCCCTTCTCGAAGTCATCCCTAACGGGCGTACCACGAAGGTAAGGAAGAGAGAGAATGAGTTTTTGGTGGGTCGATCTCCACATAACCCGAGGAAACATCTCTTGGATATTTTTGATAAGGATAATTTTCTCATTCTTTAAAAAACAGTTTTCAATTGAAAGGTTTTTTTCTGTCATAGTTTGTATTTATTATATTGCATGGCAAGCACAATGATACCAAAGACAAACAGACGTGTCACTTGGAAGAAAATGCGATAAAAATCATCGTCACTCAAACATAATCGACCAATGCTAATTATGCTGTGGTACGCAAATCTACTGAGTAGATGGCGGTAGTGAGCAAACGTCAAACAGGAGCAAAAACGATGCGAGCGCCATGAGCGAGCGATTTGCGAACTACGGAATATTTGAATAATCCGGTAAAAAGTAAAACGATGGGAAGTGAGTAGAGTGAGACGTCTGTTTGTCTGTGATGATACATTATACTTGCTCAGGAAGCCAAAAAATTTCCCGACTGGAACGGGAATCGAACCTGCCGTCTCCAGATTGACAATTTCTCCAATAGGTCCACTGAAAATCACAGATCAAATTGATGTTAATGATTTTTAGCGCTTTTAGAAGATCCTGTTGACCATGTAGATATGCCATGTACATGCAATCTATTAATCACACAAAGGACGTGCCTGAGCAAATTTGCAGTTAATTATCAGCCCAGTTCATGAAATATGACCGATCTCGAATCCGCTCTGCTATGCCCACCAACCACCATCCAGTGCAGTGAGTGAGTTGTTTCGTTTTACCGTTTCGCCGGGAGTGGTTTGAAGACCGGTATGCGCGCAGTCAAGTACTTGCGGTGTGCGCGGTGTGGATTGTCGTTTTTGTTTTCATATATGGCAATAACGAGTCTTTTTTTCTTCTCGCGTATATGTCTATGAACGCCAAGCCTGCCTCATCCCACCGGCCCCGTCCGCGGAAGGGAAGGGAGGACCGACCGGCGCAGGATGCAAACCAGCTAGACACCCACGTGCATTTATTATTGTTGCCGTTCCGTTTTGGCGCGCGGGTTGTGAACTCTTTTCTTTTCTGCTCTGCTGCGCTTTTTATTTTCTTACGCCGCACGCCTGTGTAGACGACGACGGGACTGATCGCGTTGTTCAGGTTCCTGCATTACAAATTTAGCCGCAGAATCGCCACCGGCACCTTTAGGTGCTTTGTATTGGATACAAAGGTATGGCTCTCAGACGCAGAGGAATTGCGCGGATTCGAATGGTATGGCCTGGATTTCAGATAAACGGGGGATTGGTTTTGGAAGTAGAGAAACCTTGCGGATTAGTATCATCTGACTGTGACAGTACTATTTAGGAGGTCATTATTTTCTTCCATTTGGGAAACTTTAAATGAGAGGTTACTGTTCTGTCAATACCATAACTTGCTACAATAAAGTCGTCTTTGAGGTTTCCGAAAACGCATGCGGCTTGTATTCTGCTATCATTCGAAAACGGCATACATAGTTATGACGGCATATATAGTATGCATAGACCAGTGATCCTCAGCCTAACTGTATTTGCGTGCCAGAATTGAATATTGAAAAGAGACTGCGGGCCGCAAGCCATTCCAGAGTTTTTTTTTATCAAAAAATGCCCAGATCCAACACTCAATCCATTTGTTTGTTGTTTTTTTATATTGAACATGAGCAAAGAACTCAATAACCTGGAGTTATTTTGGAGATTTTATTTCGCTTGGAAAAATTCTGAAAATCGAAGGGAATTTAAAGCAGGAGTTCTAGCGATGTAGCGTGATATTTAGGTTTTGAAGTTCTTGGTATTAATGATGTTGAGCCAATTATTTCAGACTTGTTACTCAAAAGTCATACGAAATATAATAAATAGCGACACTGGCTAGACCAATAGAACAAGTGCAGAATTGTGGAAGTCCTAGACACGCACACGAATAAATCTTTTGTTAAACCCCTGGCTGCTTTATTTACAAAAAATCTTAAAACTGTACCTTCTTGTGAATTTTGAGAAATTTAAGAATAATTTGTAGGGATTTCAGGATTTTTGGAAAAAAAATCTGAAAAACTGCCTAGAGATACTGTTGTGGATGACATTTTCAAAAGTTTTTCTTGCGTAAATTCTTAGGAAGCCAATGAAGAGAAACCTGCAGGCATGATTTTCTGAGCAATGTGTGCAAATTTTTGTAGCCAATTTAGAATTGATATTTTAGGAGGAATTCTCAAAAGCATTGTTAGGGGAATGAATAGTATCTTGCCCAACCCCTGAAGGTTTTAGCGAAATTCCAAAAACTTGTGCAACACTTCCTTTTAAGAAGTGTAGGCAAAAATTCTGTAAAAAATGTTGGAATAGTTTCCTGGTAAAAGTACTGTGTATATCGAATACAGGAAACAAAATAGAAATTATTTTAACTTTATTTTCGTGAATTAATCAAATTACTAATGACAAGTTCTGCCACAAGTCCAAAATTCATGGCAGAAAACCTACGAAATTCAGCCTAAACTCATTATTTAGGCTTCAAAACCTTCGAATATTTTCGGAACAAAATTCTTAAAAGTATTTAACAGTTTGTAAAACTTTCAAACTTTCACAACTTTTGAAAAACTTTCCATGATATTGGTAAAATTTCAGAAGTTAATTGCCATGAAATTTTTAAAATATGGTGAAACTTCTGATTTTTATTATAGAATCAATGAGTGGGCCACTTTCTAATACATTTCAAAATCAGTTCACGGGCCGCACAAAACTTGGTCGAGGGCCGCATGCGGCCCGCGGGCCGCAGTTTGGTGACCACTGGCATAGACTTTCTAGTCTCTGATTAGCATACATATCGAGAAAATACGAAATAGTTTGTAGGTAATTTATTCTCTACCAAAAACCTTACAGCCTTAACTAAGCTAAGTTAGCGGTTTATAAGAAATAAAAAAAATATTTTACTAATATCTCTTAGTGGCTGCCGCGTTTTCGTGCATCATAATGAAGCTCAATGGATTTTGTGAAACCCCTAATGTGTGTTCTTATGAGTATTCTAGAGGCTTGCATTCTGCTAGCATCTAAATGTTCAAGTCGAAATTGTGAAGAATTCCATTTCGTCGTTTAACCCTCTACTTAATGTTGAACATCTTGTTTGTACTTAATGTAATATGTATAGTCACATCTAGATGTCCTTGCAGTAATTGACCTTTTGTATGTAATAGTGTGTATAGCTTTAATCAATAATAAATCAGTTGATCTCAAGCCGTTGCCATGGCAAGATGGCACTACATTTTACCAGTGTTTTAATTCTACCAACACAACGTAGGAAGAAAAAACCTTGCCCGTGCGCGAACATTTGGTGCCGTGACAGGCCATTAAACGAACTTAATGTTACGAAAATGATAATTAAAAAGTCATCACATCGATCAGCATCCGAACAACGATAACACAATTTCCACAACGTACGTAACCCAACCATGTGTGGATCATCAGTTAATACTGCTGCAACAGGCTCGGTATTCAGCAGGATGATCGACTCTGCCTATGGTTTACATTCTTCGCAGCAATGAATAGAACAATACACTCAGCTGGACCATCGGACACATTGCGATCGAGCTCATCTATAGCGTCATCGAATGGAAAAAAAATACTGTAATTGTCCGCAGAACCTACAAACGAGTCGCTCCACTTCCAGCTACGATGGTGTGGCCTCTATGGTAGCCATCTAGCATAGCATGCTACGTTCTTGACTCCTCCTGACTACGACAGTCTTAGTCAAGAAACATGCTTCCTTCTCAATGGCGAGTGTGTTTGCCGAATGTTTGTGCGGTTAATGTGTGTACTACAGTATGGGTCGTTAGTGTATATACAGTTTTATCAGCTCTTGAATGTAATTAAAAACCAGTATTGGTTTTGGGGGGGAGTATGTTTGTACTTAATGTAATATGTATAGTCACATCTAGATGTCCTTGCAGTAATTGACCTTTTGTATGTAATAGTGTGTATAGCTTTAATCAATAATAAATCAGTTGATCTCAAGCCGTTGCCATGGCAAGATGGCACTACATTTTACCAGTGTTTTAATTCTACCAACACAACGTAGGAAGAAAAAACCCTGCCCGTGCGCGAACACATCTCGACAGAAGTTTAAGATAACTAACGGATTATTATTATTATTATTTTTTATCTGTATTAACGAGATTTTTAGCCCTAGGCTAGTTCATCTCGGGACCCACGCTTTACTTCCCTTTCGAAGGAAAAAATCACATTTTTGCGAGTTTGTCGGGAGTGGGATTCGATCCCAGATCCTCGGCGTGACACCCAAGTTCACACCAGATCCGCTCCACAACGGATTATTTAAATCTGCTGCTTACATTGAGACTTCAGAATTTGTTCCGCAATATTTAGCGTATTTTAAGAATAGCCAAACCTAACTGTGTACTCAGTACTGCAAATTGATTTCTAAAACATCTTTTATCACATGAAGTTTTGTTCAGTTCAGTTCTCTGGTGGGTGTTAGGATGCATACAAATAAGCTCGTCCCATATTATATTTTATTGTATTTCTTAACATTGGCATTTCATTTGAAAAAGAACTCATAAAATACTGAAGGTTTGCCGCGTCAAGCGTCGAACTCAATAATTCAAGCCTAACTTTACCAAACACCGTATGTAAACAAAAAAATGATTTTCACATGAGGCGCTGAGTTTCGTTAAGGACTACTTTCACCTTTGGAGATGATTTGTGAAAAAATACCCGGATTTTTCACGTTTCTGAAATGTTCAATATTTAAGTTACTATAGCTTGCTTTATATGGTACCAGCGAACATCCCCTTCGATTTTCTCCGTTTGTCGATTTTGTTACACAGATCAAAAAAATAGTGTAAATTTCTGTGACATATGATGCACATGTTTGGAGCGTGGGATATCACAGAAGTTTACATGACATATCATGTAAAACTCATAAAATAGCATGTCAACTTTTACTTTATGTCATGTAATTCAGCATGACTGTGAGTGTTTACATGACATATAACGCAAATTTACATGATATATCATGTACATTATCATACACTTAAGTTTACATGACTAATATGAAGTTTACATGATGTGTAAATCTCATTATTTTTATCTTTGTAGATACGGTGTTTGGTAAAGTTAGGCTTGAATTATCTTCTTGTTCCACTTTCTAACTTTTTTTTACATAGGTTACGATACCTTACCATGATCCAATGTTACGCGTCAACCGATGCTGCCAAAATGCAAGGCAAAGAGAACTTTTACAGCCAACTGAATGCTGTCGTGGACAAGATTCCGAAAAGAGATATCAAGATCCTCATAGGAAGCCACTGAAGGTTGGTTCCAACAACTCGGACTATGAGCACGTCATGGGATACCATAGTGTCTGAGAAATAAGCGATAACGAAGAGCTGTTTACAGAGTTTTGTGACAATAATGACATGATGATTGGAAGATCGCTCTTTCCTCATAGACCAGTAACAGGTATCAGGTATCAGTAGGTCGGCTCCAGAGGCACGTTCTCCTCCAAATGGGAAATTTGTGCCATCAACATGAATACGAGCATATTCATCATTTACCTGAGGGAGAGGGAAGGGAGCAATAAGGGATGGGATAGGGAAAAGGAAGGTAAGGGAATAAGTTCGACATAATCGCATAAGCGTACCACAACGGGTTCAAGCAGCGCCCTGAAAAGGGCATAGTGGAAAACGCATAAAGCGTAAAGTAAGCCTATACATAGCTATACTTACCTCAACGGATTCAGAACAATAGAACATCCTGAAGATTCAGGCATCTTAGGTCAGTGTCACTTTATTAAGTGTATACCGAGTACTCGGAAACGCAGTTGCGTAGAAACTGGATAGTTACATATCAAATGATAAGAAATTTCATAGTCCGGTTCTCGACTTAGACACACGCGAAAAAAATCCGTTCTGATAAACGTGAACAAACAAATATACACCGTGAACTGGAACTAGTTCCAGCTGTCAATATGGGCGTTCTAGAGAACGTGTCATCTAGTTCACGCAGGGGATGGCCAAAATGTTTGGGATAGGCAACTTTTTTTCTTTCACAAAAAAGTTCAACATGCTGTAACTTGTAAGTGTTCGCAGTTCAGTGTGGAGCAATTTTGAGATTTTGTTGGAATTTGTATCGTGTTTTGTTATAGAATAGTGCAGGTAGTGTCCGTAAGTGTCGTGCAGTTTTCTTCGTCAGTTACTGTTAGTCTAGTCCATAGTTTAGTAGACTACCGTACTACGCCACCATCCACGCTACCGTCGTTCGGGGTCCATCCATCCCACGGATTCAGTATAAGTCAGAGAATGCGACGGTGGATGTAAAGTATCTTAGAATTATGTATTCTAGTAGTTTAGCACACAATATGCATTCCCGTCGTATTCTAAACGTGCGAAATAGTGGCCCAATGTCACCCCGCTTTGGCCCAATGACACCCCGCACGACGGTACTTCTGAAACCCACCACCAGAGGGAAAACGATATCCTTTTGGTAGCCTAAAAGGGGTGGCCGACGCTGAACCAAGATGGAAGGAAATATGCACACGAACGGGCTAACGGACACGACAAACAACAATAGAATGTCTTGGGTCACTGCCCGAATACTGGAGGCCAGTGAACCATCTACACTCGACTCCATAATTCTTGAAGAGAGTTAAAAGAACCGCCAACCTGAACGGTTGAAGTAGTGCGGAAGTTCAACAAGTTTTATACCCGCCAAGAAAGAGTTGAAGGATTTGTGAAAAGTTACAAGAAGGACAGCAGGTAATTTGGTCCAGTCAACACTCAGTTCAACTCTAATACCGTACTCTGGATTCCTAGAACCCCGCTGTTTTTGGACAGAACTACGGTTCCGTAGGAGTTCAAGGTCCCCCCCCCCCCCTACGTTGGGACGATCCGAAGAGTTCCGTCGTCCATCGAGTCCGTCAACACACTCGGTGGCAGCCCGAAGTCAAGAAGGGCCTACGAAATGCCGCCATCGCTACCCCGAAGGCTACTGGGGAACCGAGTACGTAAGGCCGCCATCGTTTAGGATCTGGTGTGGTGCGTGGTGGAAGGTAGAAGAAGGGGCCCCGAAATACAAGAAAGAACAGGTTAGAGTAGATGTAAGAATGTGGGAGGAATAGGAAGAGTAAGAGGCTGGAAAAGTCCGGAAATAAATGTGTAAAATGTGAAGTGACGTGAGAGTTTTTCTGTACGACAGTGCGAATATTCCCTGCCCGCGAATAACTGGTCAAGAAGCATGCCGACCCTGAGGTGTTGTTTCAGGGAGTCTCAGGAAGGCTCCCCTCTTGAGCAAGTCGGCAGTTACAAACTTTTCATAGAGTGCATCAAATATTCTCAAATTTTGGCCGTTTGTGAACAATGAACCACTTGGGCAGCGGCCGGTATTTTGGGCACTCTTCGCTATAACTCAGTCAATTCCAAATCAATTGACTTGAAATTTTGTACACGGCTAGATACTATACGTATCTCATCGCGTTCCAAAAATTGTGTCAATTGGTTCAGAATTGGCTGAGTTATAGCGGAAAAGTGCCCAAAATAGGACCCCTTCCGAGATGGTTCCACTTCACTATCATATGTGCATCAGTGATACAAATTTGGGCTCGATTGGTTAATCTTTCGCAAAGTTATAACCATTCTGGTAAAACACTATTTTTAAGACTATCAATTTTTGAACTCTCATATCTCGAAGACCAGTGAACCGAATTGAATGAAATTTTGAGCGATTATCAACAATATAATAATGCTTGAAAATTCATCAAAACATAGGTACTTTTTAAACGTTGAAAAAAGTTATGATGGATTGACAATTTTGAATCTTTTTCGAAAAAATGTTTTTTTTTCATCAATGTCATTAAATTTTATTTTTGATATCCAAAGATTTTCCACTTCTGTTCAGAAGATATCTATAATAAGATATATTAGAGCCTATTTGGATTAAAGGAAGCACATGTTTAGTAATTTTAATCATTTTCCTCTATATGGGTGAAAATGTCAAACCATCAAAACTTTTTCCAACGTTTAATAATAATGTTTTGATGGATTTTCAAGCATTACTAAATTGTTGATAATCGTTCAAAATTTCATTCAATTCGGTTCATTGGTCTCCAAGATATGACAGTTCAAAAATTGATAGTCTTAAAAATAGTGTTTTATTGCTTTTTTCACTGAAAATTTTACTTGCTTCGCTGAGCAACATGACGTTTTCTTCCAGCGAAGGCTTACGCGATACAGAAAATCGCTGAATTTCACACTAACACTGCAGAAAATCTGTCAACAATAACTCAATACACATGTATTTTCAGCGAAAAGATCTATTTGCGTGACAACAATCCACTCCCATGACTACCGGGCGGCCGCCGTCAAATATCAGGATTGCCAACTGTCCGGCGACTGCTGTCAGTTTTCTTTGTCGCCGAATCTGGCGCTGGGTCTTCGGCGCGGAAACCCAAAGGTGGGAATAAAATGTTGGGGTTTGCGCGCAATACCAGAACGGCTCTAACTGCGCGAAAGATTAACCAATCGAGCTCAAATTTGTACCACTGATGCACATATAAAATGTTGGCAAACGGTCAAAATTTGAGAATATTTGATGCACTCTATGAAAAGTTACACCATGTTGAACTTTTTTGTGAGAGAAAAAAGTTGCCTATCCCAAACATTTTGGCCACCCCCTGTGCATTTCTTATTGTTGTTATGGTTGCTATGCATAGTTCCCGTTGCCGTGACTGGGAGTGCACGTATATCGGAACGGATTTTTTGCGAGCATAGAAATGAAGCAGCCTGTTGAGTAGGCTGCGGCTTATTTTTCAAAAGTTGTCGAAACCTGGAATCCGTAAACTCTTCTGAATTCAAATGACATAAATAGAGAAACATCTGATGTTTGAGTCAGATATATTGAGAGTTAGAGGTGGCGCAATCGCCTCAAAGTTGAATTTTCGAGTAATAAAAAGGTGTTTTCACTTCATGTGCCATAGCTTTCTCAATTTTCAACCGATTTTCAATCTTTTTTTTTTTTTTATGAATTTCTCACAAATTAAATTTCGAATAAACTCGTAGAACATTATTTTTATCCAAAGTCAAGCAAAATGTGAGTTTATAATTTTTATTTTGTATTTTTTTAAAATTAGGCTGATACACATTTAATTTTGACTTTTTGTTACCCCCCCCCCCCTTAATTTTTTTGCCGGATTTTGCATTTTGAGAAGGCAGATAAAAAATATTTTAAAAATATCGGGTCTTGCTAACAAATCTTAAACAAATCCGATGAGTTTTATATATTGTTCAGATTAAATGCTTTATTATTTTTATCCCCCCCCCCCTCGACCAGCCCAAGAGTGGTGGGACAAAAAATGAAATAAATAATTGTAACGACCTTACTGAGAAAATTTGCTTATGATTTCACAAAAAATGTGTCTATGTTGCTTCGTTCTTGAGTTATGATTTTTCCACTGGAGTTTTCCGGAAAATTAGGCAATCCTGATTTTTTTTTCAATTTAGTTTTTGTTCATATGAACCTCACTTAGAAAATCTGGGCAGCAAGCCGTGCGTGCGAACGGTTGATTCAAAGTTTCTGTCACGCGTTTTCTCGTTTCCGTGTGATTTTCGGCTGGAGTAAAATGGCTTGGTTTTATGCCATTCGGTTAGTTTTACAAAGGTGTTTAGGAAATGAAAATTAGGTTTTTCCTGTCGTGTATTCGCGGTTCTTTTATTTCGGCGGTCGTAATTTGAATTTAGTTGCGGTACGGTTGGGGCTACACCGTCCAGGCAATAAATCGCAAGTGATGATTGTATCAGTTTTATTGTTAATAATATATGTCTCTCGCCGCGGTGATTTATCCGGGAGATGCAAATGACTTATTCAATCTATTCCTGGTGTTCTAATTCCTTCGAGTGATGTAAACGGAAAAGAGATCCGAAGTGGTGCAAATTAAGATGTGATTCTATATGCGCTGTGTCACCAAGAGGCTTTGGTGTTTTGATGAATAGCGTGTGAAAACTGAAGAGCCTCAACTCCTTCGTCAGTGAAACGATGTAAAATGTAATTTAAAATTCTTGGTAATACTTTTTAGTTTCACACATATTGATTTATTTTTATGTTATCAGTAACGCGCAATTTCAAAGGGTCTAGGAACCTTCGTCTATTTCGTTTCAGAGAGCGAGTAATGGCGCTTAAAGTCTAGGCTTTAAGGCCAGGGCACAAGGACAAATGCCTGTGCCCCATCCCAGGATAACAGACGCCAACTATAACGGAGTGTGCATTAACCTTCTTAGCAGCGCCACTCCCAACGATTTTATGTTCAAATCCCATTCCCCTAAAACGAAACGGTTGGTACGGTTGTCCCCGTTTCTTCCTTTAATAAATTTAAAAAGCTTTGTCAATCATGTTATTCATAAGTGGATAACCTGATTGCCTCTTTTTTTTAATTATCCAACCCATTAGTCTGCACAGTGGGCCTGGCCATTTTAGTGTTTGTATCACATCACATCTCTGATATGCTGCAAATACTAATAATGACAAGAAAATATCAGAAGAAATTTTGATATTTCCAGGATGCTTTTCAATACTGGCTGTGCAAGCACTATAATAGAATAGAAATATATATATATGAACCCAACTTATGAAAAAAAAAACATTCAATTCTGAGAGCCTTCGTACCACTTTGTACGATAATAAAAAAATCCCCTTGCGTAACTTTGCAGAAGAACGACAGTGCTGCTGTACGCCAATGAAACTTGGTGTGTATCAGCGGAGAACATTCAACGGCTGCAGGTCTTCATCGTTAGATGCCTGCGGTATGTGATTCATGCATGGTGGCCTCACAATTGGATCTCCAACGTGAAGCTCCATCGTCGATGTCATAAAAAGCCGATGGCGGTAGAAATTCAGGATCGAAAGTGGAGATGGGTCGGCCACACTCCTATGCAAGGGCGGGAACGAAATCTGCAAACAAGCGTTAGATTGGAACCCAGCAGGACATCGCAACAAAGGCAGACCCAGAGGAAATAAAGGAAGTCGACAGAAATTTGACCTGGCCACAGGTCAAGGCGATGGCTGTTTATCGCCCAGGAAGGAGATCTTTCATTTCGGTCCTCTGCTCCACTGTTGGTGCTCAGGACAGAAAGTAAGTAAGTAATTGTATCAAATTATCCATGAGGCGTTAGGCGAAGAGCTATAATAAAATTGATCATTATTGGTCAATGCTAACATACACGGGAATTTGTTGAAACCCCTCTATTCACGCAAGGAAGCCGAAACACATTCGTCGTATTCAAATTGGGCTGATAAAATGGCTTAGCCAATCACATCAGGATGGGCCCAGGGAATTCCAGGACTCATTCATTGACTTAAGGAAACATACGACGGCGTATGCCTTAAAACTTATCGATGTTGTTTATTTTATTTTGAGGCGGCTATGGTTTGATTCTAAGATGATTGGGCTCAAAGGCTAAACTTTGATTCAGTTTGTTATTTGAATAATATCTAACGTTGAATTTTTGACCCAATCCACATTATAACTTCAACAGTGTTTACTAACTACTCTTAAAAAAGTTGTGTGACTTTCTGTTCCATCCCTACTACAAGGCTTCAACGAGTTTCAACCTACAGTCAGCCAATCACCCACTCACTCGAACCTCTGGAGGTCTACACAATCGGACAAAAATTACTCCAAAGGCCCAGTTTCCGCCAACCTGTTCGGCCACTTCAGGCTCGGTGGAGCAAATATTTACCCAACAACAGATACGATGAAGAGTTTTGTTTGCTGATCGGACCCATCCACAGTGCAGGCAGGCACGCATGTATCGTAAGAAAGACTTAGAGCGCACCTCCTGAAGACAACGCGCCGAACCCACACTTGTCACACTCGTCATCGATTGCCTCTAGAAGACTGTGCTGGCTGGAAGCATCAGCCACATACTCAGGTGGGCTACCTACGATGGGTAAAGTAAACTTCTCATGCAAAAGATTGTGCCCATTGGAGATACCCTGCCTTATACCTACCAGCCAGTCAGTGCCGGCTAAGAGGGTCCACCGCGGACGGCTAAGAAGTACCTTGTTCCAATGGCGACGGACGAGGGCAATTTTGACACCAACGCATTTTCCAGTTCCAGTTATACCACGATCCACTCAAGGCGTCGTCGTCGTCGTCGTCGCATGGAGCACTGTCACCCGGTCGGTCGTCCCGCGCGCGGAGCTCCTCCTAATGCTAGGTTGCTATTGGTTTGGTGGAGATCGCTCTTGGACAAGGGTTTGCAATACAATGTCGATCGAAATATGTAGCAACAATCTAAAACTTTCATTGAACCACTCTTCTTTTATTCTACATGATGCCAGAAAGCTCTAGTTCATTCTTCATCCTAGCCTGTTAACATTCAGATGCAATCAATCAATCGATCAGGCTAAGGCCGGGGTGGCCTCTGCTGTACATAGTAGCCGCCTCCATTCCACTCGGTCCATGGTTGTTTGTCTCCAGTTCCGCACTCTGCGTAGGGTCCGCAGATCGTCCTCCACTTGGTCGACCCACCTAGCTCGCTGCCCTCCACGTCTTCTTGTACCGGTCGGATGACTCTCGAGAACCATTTTAGTCGGGTTGCTATTCGACATACTGATGACGTGACCCGCCCACCGTAGCCTACCGATTTTCGATTTTGGACGATGGTTGGTTCTCTCAGCAGCTGATGCAGCTCGTGATTCATTCGCCTTCTCCAAGTCCCGTCTTCCATCTGCACTCCGCCGTAGATGGTACGCAACACCTTCCGTTCGAAAACTCCGCGTTGGTGACTCGATTTCATCACCGTCGATATGAATTCGGGGTGGCGGGCGCGGTGATTTCTCCCTGGAGCCCTTTGCCATCATGTACTTTGTACTTGTACTCCCAAGTAACATTTTAAGTTTTGTTCGGCTCTACAAGAGATCTTCATGACCAATTTTATAAAACTTGCAATAAAACTGAATCATACATCAAAACCTCTTGATAACCTCTTTAAGAATATCTTCCGGCTAAGTGGACCACTCTCGGAGAGGTTTTGCAAACCGCATTAAGAGTAGCAATAAACCCGTTTTAAAACCTAGTTGAAATATTTCCCATTCTCGATTGTTGTTGTTTTTTTTTCAACAAAAACTATGACAGCTCAAGATGCAGAGAAGCTTCTTCGATGGCACGTAAAGTTCAGGAGGATACATCAGTCGTAAGTAGAAAGCGATTATTTCAAAGTAGTATTTTAGTAGTTATTGTGCTGGTAGGCTTATGCGCATTCGAATTTACCGTGAATATTGGGGTTGCAGAATCATAAAATTAATGCGCTTCGAAAATAGTGAATATTATCATCTTGGGATGAAATAAATCAATTTGTGAATTTAGTAAAACTATCCCGAATCATAAGAAAACTCAGCAGAGAGAGTTTATTTATGTGAGCATGTTATGAAAATGGTTGCAAACTACCAATTCATTGCTAATTTAAGCAAAATTGACTATTTTTCATTCACGTTAGCTAATTCTTCAATATGGTGACGACCATAATCAGCGAAAATAAAACGAAAGCAAGTTTACTTTTATGATGACCGCAATAAACCTAGCAGTGTCGTAGCTTCTGCTTTTCCACCAACAGATGTCGTTACTTATCGAACGGATCGCCATCTGTTGAGAGTTTTAACAGTTTTATTGCGGTAATAATGATTGCCATAAGGTTTACATATCGAAAAGTTTTGTTTACTCTGAAAATCTGTCTTTATGGATATCTTCAAGTATACTATAAAACATTTTATTAATGGTTTTCATAAAAGCAGTCATAAAACTGTGAGTTTTAATTATTGCTGTAATAAAACATTAATAAAAATTAAACAAAACCAATCAGCGATGGAATTGTTACTTGGGCTATGTTGTCTTCGACACATTAATGACTAATCCGATTCGCCTGGCTTCACTCTTTAGTCGGATGTACGTTTCCGCCATCGTCTCAAATTTACGAGCAATAATATCAATATCATCGGCGAAACGAAGCAGCTGAACGGACTTCGTGAGAATCGTTCCACTCGTGTTTATCCCCGCTCTCCTTATTACACCCTCTAAGCAATGTTGAACAGCAAGCACGAAAGACCATCACCTTGCCGTAACCCTCTGCGAGATTCGAAGGGACTCGAGAGTGTCCCTGATACTCGAACTACGCACATCACTCGATCCATCGTCGCCTTGATCAATCGTATCAGTTTATTCGGGAATCCGTACTCGTGCATAATCTGCCATAGCTGTTCTCGATCGATTGTATCATACGCCGATTGGAAATCGATGAACAAGTGATGTTTTGGCGCGAGCGATTCAGCTTCTCGTAGAACTTTCGTGTGTCCTTAGCGCGGTACAGCTTCGCGATCTCGTTCTTCCTGCTGGCGCTTCTTCATCCGGAAGACTGAGTTCTGCCTGTTCCGCGCCTGTTTGTAACGTGCCTCATTCGCTCTCGTACGGTATTGCAGCATTCTCGCCCATGCTGCATTCTTCTCGTTTTTCAACTGTTCACATTCGCCGTCGTACCAGTCGTTTCTGTGATTCGGAGTCGCGAAGCCTAGTGCTGAAGCCGAGGTACTACCTATGGCGGATCGGATGTCCCTCCAGCCATCTTCAAGTGTAGCTGCGCCAAGCTGCTCTTCCGTTGGTAGGGCCACTGCTAACTGCTGCACGTAGTCTTGAGCCACCTCTACGTTACGAAGTTGCTCGATGTTGAGCCGCGGCGTTCGACTTCGACGCGTGGTGATAACTGTCGAATGTTTTGAGCGCATGCATACAGCGACTAAGTAGTGATCCGAATCTATATTCGCACTGCGGTATGTGCGGACGTTGGTTATATCCAAGAAGAATTTACCGTCGATTAGAACGTGGTCGATTTGGTTTTCTGTTTGATGGTCGGGTGATCTCCAGGTGCCTTTGTGGATATCTTTGCGGGGGAAGAAGGTGCTTCGGACTACCATACCACGGGAGGCTGCAAAGTTTACGCATCGCTGGCCGTTATCATTCGATACGGCGTGCAGGCTGTTTCGTATGTCGTATGTTTGCTCTAACTGCGCGTAGAACGCTTCTTTCTCGTCATCAGGTCTCCTTTCGTGTGGGCAGTGGGCGTTGATAATGATGTAGTTGAAGAACCGACCCTTAACTCTCAACATGCACATCCTTGCGTTGATCGGCTGCCACCCGATCACACGTTGTCGCATCTTGCTCAACACTATAAATCCTGCTCCCAGTTCATTGGTGGTGCCACAGCTTTGGTAGAAGGTAGCCGCTCGATGCCCGCTTTTCCACACTTTCTGTCCAGTCCAACAAAGTTCCTGCAACGCCACGATGTCGAAGTTGCGGGTATGTAGTTCGTCGTAGATTATCCTGTCACATCCTGCGAAACCTAGTGACTTGCAATTCCATGTTCCAAGTTTCCAATCGTAGTCCTTATTTCGTCACGTGGGTCTTTGCCGATTGTATAGAGTCGTATTTTCTCCTATGTTATTCGCAATGGGGATTTTTACGGGTGGCTTATTGGGCCTACGCCAACTCTCCTGTCTCGCCGGAGGGCCATCGTGCCAGTTCTGTTTAACGTCCCAACCAACACTGGGACGACCACGCTGATGGGGCTACCACCTTGGATCTAGCTGGGCGTGGTGCAGCGTTTCTTACTCAGCCTCTGGATGCCAGGACAGACGCTCGGATCGTACCTCCTCAATCTAGGTGAAGTCAAAAGGACAACAGTACCCAGGCTGCACTACCAGCTAAGCACATGTACACAACTCTTAGCTGGCGGTCTTTGTCATCGCTTGACCCGTGGAAGCATGAGGTAGGAACTTGTGAGGACCAGAGCTATATTGGACGCTCTCCTTATCGACTCACCGTTTTGCAGCCAACATTCAGATGGCGATGATTTATATCTTATTTATTTCAAACTATACCCATTCTTTGCTTGATTTGAATCTATCTATATATATAAAAATGAGTTTGAAGTCCCTTTGAGGCAACAAAACTCAAGAACGGATGAACCGATCGGGTTGACTCTTGCACGGTTTGCTTCGTATTCATGGTGGCTGTGTTTATATGTGCAAAAAAGTTACGAAATTGAACTGAAAAAGTAAGAAAATTGATAAAGTACTGATTTTTTATGAGCTGGGAAGAAAATCAACACGATCGAAATCAAACCAATCTAGAGTGCGGTGATATTTTGAGCTCAACAGTTGTCAAACCACCACAAGACGGCAAGACAAAGTTTGCCGGGACAGCTAGTCTATATATATAAAAATGAGTTTGAAATCCCTTTGAGGCAACAAAACTCAAGAACGGATGAACCGATCAGCATGACTCTTGCACGGTTCGGTTCGTATTCATGGTGGCTGTGTTTATATACATAAAAAGTTACGAAAATCTTTCAAGAAGTATAAAGAATGTAAAAATACTATTTTTTTAATGGGCCGGGAAGAAATTTGCCGTGATTCAAATGAAATCAATCTAGAGTGCGTTGCTGCGATTTCCTCAACAGCTGTCAAACCACCATATCATGGCAAGACAAAGTTTGCCGGGACAGCTAGTTGTTTATATAACTCAGTTAATTTTGAACCAACTGACCTAGGGATACTAATCGTGCTTACATGTGTATATATTTTCATGAGAATCGGTTCAAAATTGACTGAGTTATAGTATAGTTATAGTAAACCCGACCCGACTCGTGCAAAAAAGAATCGTGTGTAATCTAGTTCAACATATATGATACTAAAAGTCATCAAATGCAATTGGTTCAAGTTATATTCTAGTTTCTACTTTTTACTCATCTTGTAATCAGTCATTAGTCAGGGTGAGTGAACATAAAACAAAACAAATGAAAGTATGCTTGGAACCTATAGCTTCGATATGGAAAATCAAATTATTGCACTCCCTCGCTATATGCTAAACTGCACCGTGCTACAGAGTAGCTTCAGTCTTCTCTTATTTGAACTACTGGTGCTAGCTGACTTGCATAAAGAAACCACATCGCACAATCCATGAAAGCCTGCGACGGACGCGATGCCTGTGAAGTTCGATTTGAACGAACCGTTTGTTTATAGTCACGATAGTCACATACGATCGGCGACCGTACCGTGTGTCCGTTCAATCCGTTGTATACCTTCCTACGTAGTGGAGTCAATCGCAAGCGAGTGAACGCAGATTCCTCCAAGAGGTGAGACTTGTGACTCGGGAAGCTTTCAGTAATATCTTTATTTGTTTTGAATCGCTTCTCGGGACAAGTCGCAGATTTCTGTTTCGCGGGCGCGCACATTCGTTTACGCGGGAAGCTCGGGCATTTATGAACTCGTCGCTCCTTAGTAAAATAGTACATTTGTACAATATTGATTACAAAATGTGAGTTAAAGTTCAACGAACAAGTGTTCATCAAGGGACATTCTAAGTGTAATAGGAAACGTCTGCCAACGGTAATTGCATCGTATGAGCTAAGCCCCGGCGAGAATAATTTAAATTAATTATCATCAATTACGGTGAACAGAGAGTAAGTGTTTCTGTGCAATTGTCTGGTCAGGGTACACACAACACGGAGACCCACCGCGCCGCCGGCCTTCCGGAAACCCCTTGCAAGCATCTGGTGAAGCATAAAAAGCGCGAAAAGTTGTGAATGAATTTGGTGTATGAATGAAACTCGGCGGTCGTGCCGTGTCGTCCGTCGGTCGTCGATGCAAACTTTATGAATGGGCCACGAAGAAGGAGAGACATATCGGCCCTCCATCGTTTGCAGCCAGAAGAGAGTGATGGATTGTAATTGCAAAAGTTTTCGTCATGATACGCTGGTTACGGTAGGTACCTACTAAGCGACAACGTGTGGTGTTTAGTTTCATTGGGTGTGAAGTGATTCATTAGTTAGAAACTACATGTACACATCGAGATGAAATTTGTCCATTAAACAATAGTGCCTTTATCGATCTTGGAGATCATCCGATCTTATTCTGAGCTGCAATTTTCACTGCCGCGTTACACCTCAACAGTGACCTGCTTATTGAGTACTGTATGGCTAGGGGCAATTGAATGTATCGTGTTTCGCTGCTGAATAAATATGGATAGTCAAAAGGTGAGTCATATTTCTACGTATCCGGTTCAATTGTAATGTTAATTAATTCAAAATAACAAATGTGGAGCGGATCTGGTGTGATGGTTGGAACACTTGACTATCACGCCGAGGACCTGGGATCGAATCCCACTCCCGACAAACTCGCAAAATGTGAGTTCTTCCTTCGGAAGGGAAGTAAGGCGTGGGTCCCGAGATGAACTAGCCTTGGGCTAAAAATCTCGTTAATACAGATAAAAAAAAATAAAAAAATAACAACATTTCAAGAAGTTCAGCAGAAAAGTGATAAAAATTAAAATCATACAAACGTAGTAGGGTCTTGTACCATTTGGACAGGTGTACCTATTTTGGGAACTTATTATAACTAAGTCAATTTTCAACCAATTGATTTTAATTTTTGTATAGGGTTAGATACTGTACGTATCTCACCGCGTGCAAAAATGCTGCTGCGTATAAAATTCACTTATTTACAGCTGAAAGTGCCCAAAATAGGTACACCTGCCCAAGTGGTTTAAGACTCTACGAGCCACAATGTGAAATGAAACTTCCCTGTAGTGCCAGTCGTATTTCATACAAAATGCCCAAAATTTACGATGTGATGCTCGGTTTCTAGTGAGCCGATTTGACTGGAATTTTGATAGGTCATCAGGTAGGTTTGTTATTTTCGTCATGGTTTTTTTTAACCTGTTGAACTCCAAATTGGCTTCAAATCTTTCCCAAACAAGCTGAATTATTTGACCATACTACAGGCAGTTTGGTCTGCTGATAATACCTTTAGTCACCCTATATGCATTCTTCAGTAAAGCTGTAAAATATTTATTTTGAGCAAGTTTGCTAATAAAATTTTATGTAGATGAAAAAATAATCCACACATATTTTTGGAATAACCCTAAGGTGGTCCAAGAAAAACTAGCTTTGGCAGTATTTTTTTTTTTCAATTCCGATTTCTCATCAAAATCGCCCAAAACATATACATTAATATGGGACAAACATCAAATTCTCGCTCCAGTCGACTTTTTTGATTCCTTTTAGGTCTCATATGAACTGTGCAAAATTTCAGCGCAATCGGTGAAACTATAATTTAGCGCAAGCGGTTCAAAGTTTTCATACGATTTACTATGGGAAAAGTTACACTTTCAGATAAAAAATCCTAGAGGTCGCCCCTTGTCTCCTTAATTGTAATCGATCAACGCTTCTTATAGAAAAATCATTTATAAAACTTTCCTTCGAAGACCGCAAAACGATTGGATGCTTGTGGAAAAAGTTATTGATTTATTACCGATTAGTAATTCTATGAACAGCTTTTTGTTTTGTTTTATCAGCAGCACTGTAGCTGCTGCCTTGGCTGCTGCTGTTTCTGGGGGTGGTGATGTCTCCCGCCACCCCATGCAACAACGGCAGCAGCAGTGCTGCTGATAAAACAAAACAAAAAGCCGTTCGTTGGATCACTAATCGGTAATAAATCAATAACTTTTTCCACAAGCATCCAATTGTTTTGCGGTCTTCGAAGGAAAGTTTCATAAGTGATTTTTATACAAGAAACATTGATCGATTTGAATTAAGGAGACAAAGGGTGACCTCTAGGATTTTTTGTTTGAAAGTGTAACTTTTCCCATAGTAAATCCTATGCAAACTTTGAACCGCTTGCGCTAAATTATAGTTTCATCGATTGCGCTGAAATTTTGTACAGTTCATATGGGACCTAAATGGGATCTAAAAAGTCGACTGGAGCAAGGATTTATTTTTTCCATACAAGCGAGTACCATACTAATATACATACAGAGTATTTGAAGAGGCGTTAATTTGTGTACACAAGTTGTCGTTATCTATTTTTGGTTTATGATCAGGTTGCATCTCTAAAAATCACAGTTTACTTACTACAACCTGGAGCAAAAATAATAAATATCTCTCAGCAGCATTCAAAAGAAGAAGTATTATTCCAAAACATATGAAAAAATTGAGAGATGGTAATTTTGTTGGAAATAGTATATTTTTCTTAGAGAAAATTATGACGGAATGACATAACAACAATGTCTGTACCCGAAAATCTGCGTATGTGACAGCTCTAGTAGTGGTTCTTTGACGTCTTTGAATAGAAATGTGGGACAAGTGATACATCGATTGAACAAGCTCAATTTGAAAATCATATATTGATATCTGAGCTAATTTAGCTGAACCATTAAAAATGAATGATTTCATCAACTTCAAGTCTAGCTCATTCAGTTGATCACCTTTGCCAGAGATGAAAACCTATGGGATCTAATTCTCGAGATACAGAATTTTGAAATTTGCAATATTTAATCAGTAGTGACACGTATCGAATAAACCTAGAATCAATTAATTCATCATCGGATTGCATTCAACTTCAACTACGCCGAAAACGAAGCTAATAGTTCTTCACGTCAAGATCAACTTTGCCGAAGTCGAAATCATTCTATGTAATCTGATCCTCGAGATACAATAGTATAAAATTTCTAAGTGTCACGCGTCATAGCACCTCATAGCGGATAAACCTAGAAGCAAATAGTTCATTGTCGATGAATTCTTCTGTGCAGTCTGTTTCTCGAGATGCAGAAGTTTGAAATATCTAAGACCTTCTAGTGTCATCACCTTTTGAAGTCCTGATCAACTTTGCCGAAGACGAAATTGTTCTATGTAGTCTGATTCTCGAGATACAGCAGTTGAAATTTATAAGACATACTAGTGCCATCTAGCGGATAAACCTAGAATCAATTATCATTAAAAACGGCTACGTAGTTTGAAACGCTCGACTGTCCTCCACTAGAAAACAAGAATCACCTAAGGTTGTCACAAATTTTAATTTTCTCTCATGTCACCCACCCCTATTGGAAAATTATGGTCGGAATTCAACTGAGAGGTGACATGAACAAATTATTAAAGAAACTTCAAAATATTAAGGAGAAATTAGAGAAGCGCAAAATTTTTTTAACAAATCCGATGATTTTGTCTAATTGTTTGGGCATTTTTTAATCAAATACATTCATTATTTATAGAATCAGCCAGTTCATTATCGGATAGCTCTTGATGTCCTGATTAACTTTGAAGACTGAATTCTTCTATGTCGTCTGATTCTCGAGATACATAATTTTAAAGTTTAATTTCTAAGAAGCACTAACGCTACCTAGCGGGTGTAAAAAAACTAGCCATAGTTAAAATTCACAAATTAAAAAAGCCACCAAACGGATAAACATAGAATCAACTAGTTCATCATCGGATAGCTCGTAATGTCCTGATTAACTTTGCCGAAGATGAAATTGTGTAGTCCAATTCTCGAGATATAGAAGTTTAAAATTTCTAAGACACACTAGAGGCCCCTAGTGGATAAAGCTAGAAACAACTAGTTTATCATCGGATAGCTCTTGATGATCTGACCAACTTTGCCGAAGATACCGAATTTTATCCATCTGGTTCTAAACTCATGCTAGGTACACCGCATATCAAAACTACATTGGTTGTTCACAACACGAGCGCACCGGTAGCGTCAATCACTATTGACGCAACCCTTATCAAAGCCAAATGTTTAATAATCATTAGTGCCGCCTACTGGAATAATTATGTACTAAATTTCCTATTATTGAGGAGACCCTTACCCCTTCCACAACTTTGTTGAAGATACTAGTCTTCCAACATGCCTCAATTCCCCATGGTAATTGCGAAAGTTACTGATCGCAAAATTCATCACTGGGAGTAAATGAGTTAAGGCGGGGTTGGGTATTAGAGGGTTAACGAGCTCTCACTTCAATACGTTATTGACAATGCACGGTGTACAAATTCGAGCAAAAAAATCGACGAAATACAGTCCTGGTAGGCAAACAAACGAAAAATATCTATTCCTGAGCAAAAAATATATGAGATATTAGGTTGAATTTAAACAAAAAAAGAAGCATTAAAAATAGTGCGCCACTTAATGGTGAAACCCCAAATTGGTCATCTCTTTTCGATATCATTCACAGATGTCTCTATTTTCTCTGCGAATTTGAAACATGTGAACATATTCAGAGACAAAAACTTTCAGTTGGAAAACTATTCAAATGTATCGCAATTCTATGCTGATAAATTGGAATGGTCTTTTGTTGCCATTCTCTTTAATAAGTGTCTCATTTTGGCCATTGTCCCCTATATATTATGAATGCTTAACTTTATCCTTTTACATCGCAGACATTTAAAAAGTACCAAAACCTTCGCAGCTTTACGTAGACAAGTCAGATAAGTTTATGTTCCCATTTCAACAAATATCCTCTTTTGGCCATATTCCCCTAAATTATCGAACTCGATAGTGAATTTTCTTCCGAATCCTTACGTTTTTCTTTTTAGAACCATAATCTTGAGAGAGATTTTCCACCAAATCATAAGAGGATGCTATACAGAATCCCTGATTTTTTTACACAATCCAGAGAGCATTCTATACAATCTCCACATAATTTAGGAAGCTTTCTACACATAATCCTGGGAGAATTCTCCACAGAATCGTAAGATAATTTGGCCCAGTACTTTTCACAGAACCGTGACAGATTTCTCTTAAGAATCCTGAGAAGGTTCTCCATAGAAAATTGAGATAGTTTTTCTCATTATTTAGAGCGTATTTTCTACAGAATCGTTGACAGTATTCGGAAAGCATTCTGATAGAATTCTCCACTGATTTCTGAGAGAATTCACTACTGAATCTTGAAAGGATTTTCAACAGAATCAGGGGGCATCCATTTAGTACGTCACGCTAAAAATGGGAATTTTCAACCCCCCCTCCCCCCTTCGTACGGGTTTTTCTTATACTTCATGCATTGCTTGTCACACTTTTCAGAACCCCCCCTCCCCCCTCTAAGCGTGACGTATTTTATGGATGCCCCCTGAGAGATTTATAGCCAGAATCTAAATCTTTCGGGACGCGCGCTTGTTTAATTCTAAAACTGCACCGCGCTCGCGCTGTATACGGTGAGCTACGTTTCCTTTAGTAATGTTATACTTTTTACAACGGCGCGCATCCCGGAGGGATGAGAGCATTCTGTCCCTACACTACCCAGGTAACATTTTGAACATCAATTAGGCTTAGAGGTTTTAAAAACCTAGTCTAGTCTAGTCTAGTCTACACATACACAGCCATCACTTGGAAGAATCCTGGAAAATGATGGAATAGTCTACTTCTATATTTTTTCTTGTCATTAGGTATCAATACTTGCAGTGAATCAGTGATACATTGCAAGTATTGAAGCGGCCAGGCCTACTGTGCAGCGTCATTGAATAAAAATGAAAACCTTAGAACGGGGACATCTCGTACCAACCGTTCCGTGTAGTCTGTGGTATATAAGTTAAGAAAAAACATTGGGAGTGACTTTGCTAAGAAAGTTTATGTCACTCCGTCAAGGCTCCTTCTCCTGGGATGGAACACAGGAATTTCCCCATATGCCCGGGCTCGAAAGCCTAGGCTTAAGCGCCATTGCTCGCACTCTGAAACGCGATAAACATATTTTGATCCCTCCCAGGTTATACTAAAACAATCTTCTTACACTTCCAACATCAAGGCATCTCATAGAAATAAGAAAGATCTCACCAAATAATCAAACTTCCAGTATCCTTCCAGAAGTGGGCCTTGATATAGTTAAAAACGAAAACATAATCCTAAGATAAGACATCACGCCATTGCCAGTTTTCCGCTTTTCTTTGTTTAAGCAGCGCTCTCTGAAGAAGAGACATATTACTAGGAACACCATTTCACCCACTAGTTCACTAGTTCACAAGCATACAAATCTTCATCACTTTTTAAACAAATTCACAGAGAATGCAGCCATTAGTTAAACTTTCGTTTGCTTTCCAATGCACAGGAACTTGAAAGTAGGAGGATCCATTAGAGGTTTCAAAAACCTTCGTAAAGCTAATTATTTTTTATTTTGGTTTTACGGCGGGTCTCTTCTACTCTATTTGACTATAAAATGTTACTTGGAAGTTTTAAGAGAATCCTAAATCTCTGCACAACCTTGAGCGGGTTTTCTTCAGAATCTTGGCAGGATTGATCACGGAAAAAAATCCATTCCCCTAATCATGAATAAACAATCATGTTCTTATGATGTCTGCCAACTCATAATATCATAATTAAAATTCATAATATCATGAATGAGTTGACCAGAAATATGAATAGAAACAAGCATTTTCATAAATTATATTCATGGTCGCTTCCTAGCGTTACACTTATCTGCCATATGCAATTATATAAATCGGGCGGTCGTCCAGCACAGACATGTGGAAAAAGTTGAACCTGCTATTTTTGCAAAGTTTTTATTTGGTTAGAGTTATAAATGTGCATATATGAGGAAATGGAATATCGAAACAGTGTGCCCGTAAGATTCGGCAGTTTGTTGGGAGTTGATTGACTAAAAAGTACACGCACAAAAAGTAAACAGTGCCCAGTTCGGGTTTTCGTTGTGCCATCCGTCGTAGTTCCGAGTTTATGTACGGGGAGGGTGAAGCAAAGTGAAAATCGCGCGTTAATTTTCGGTAATTCTCTCTATTTTTCCGGTTTATCCATCGTTCGACGACTTCGGAGACTCAGCAAGTGGTGTGAACTAGTGAACAATTGATGTGGTTTGGAGGGCATCCTTAGCCTGTTGGATGTAGTAGCCAAAGACAAAAATAGTAAACCAGCTAAATATGATTATCCGGTGAGTTCGATCATTGTTGTTCAATTTTATATTTGAACATTACATATCTACACTAACAAGAGGACAACTAAAAAGTGCTGCTTGCTCATAGAAAAAAAGGATGATGGATAGGTCCCAAAATCATAGAAATGGGCTCTGATATCACGTATTTTATTTTCTTGAGATTTTAGCTTGCATCGTTTTATTAATCTAATTAAAAGCATTTGGGACCGACGACGACGGAATCATAAAAGTAATTCTTAATTCCATGAATTCTATGCATGGTTCCATCTCACTCAACCATGATTTTATGAATTTGACTGAGAAACATTGAGGTCCAACGACGACGGAATCATAAAAGTAAGTCTTAAATCCATGAATTCTATGCATGGTTCCATCTCCCTCAACCATGATTTTATGAATTTGACTGAGAAACATTGAGGTTCGACGACGACGGAATCATAAAAGTAATTCTTAATTCCATGAATTCTATGCATGGTTCCATCTCCCCCAACCATGATTTTATGAATTTGACTGAGAAACATTGAGGTCCGACGACGATGAAATCATAAAGTAATTCTTAATTCCATGAATTCTATGCATGGTTCCATCTCACTCAACCATGATTTTATGAATTTGACTGAGAAACATTGAGGTTCGACGACGACGGAATCATAAAAGTAATTCTTAATTCCATGAATTCTATGCATGGTTCCATCTCCCTCAACCATGATTTTATGAATTTGACTGAGAAACATTGAGGTTCGACGACGACGGAATCATAAAAGTAATTCTTAATTCCATGAATTCTATGCATGGTTCCATCTCCCCCAACCATGATTTTATGAATTTGACTGAGAAACATTGAGGTCCGACGACGATGAAATCATAAAGTAATTCTTAATTCCATGAATTCTATGCATGGTTCCATCTCACTCAACCATGATTTTATGAATTTGACTGAGAAACATTGAGGTTCGACGACGACGGAATCATAAAAGTAATTCTTAATTCCATGAATTCTATGCATGGTTCCATCTCCCTCAACCATGATTTTATGAATTTGACTGAGAAACATTGAGGTTCGACGACGACGGAATCATAAAAGTAATTCTTAATTCCATGAATTCTATGCATGGTTCCATCTCCCCCAACCATGATTTTATGAATTTGACTGAGAAACATTGAGGTCCGACGACGATGAAATCATAAAGTAATTCTTAATTCCATGAATTCTATGCATGGTTCCATCTCCCTCAACCATGATTTTATGAATTTGACTGAGAAACATTGAGGTTCGACGACGACGGAATCATAAAAGTAATTCTTAATTCCATGAATTCTATGCATGGTTCCATCTCCCCCAACCATGATTTTATGAATTTGACTGAGAAACATTGAGGTCCAACGACGACGGAATCATAAAAGTAATTCTTAATTCCATGAATTCTATGCATGGTTCCATCTCCCTCAACCATGATTTTATGAATTTGACTGAGAAACATTGAGGTTCGACGACGACGGAATCATAAAAGTAATTCTTAATTCCATGAATTCTATGCATGGTTCCATCTCCCTCAACCATGATTTTATGAATTTGACTGAGAAGCATATAGGTCCGACGGCGACGGAATCATAAAAGTATTTTTTGATTCCATAAATTCTATGCATGGTTCTACCTCAAAAAAACATAATTTTATGAATCTGGTGGTAAAGCATCAGGATCTGCATCCAGGTTTATGAAAATTATTCTTGGCTTCATGAATGCTACTCATGATCCCAGCTTATTTAATCATAGCTTCATGATTATATTTTCCGTTTTTGGTCGTCGAAAGCCAAAACAATAACGGGTGCATAGCGTTATGGTGAAATCAATCATAAGATCATAAAATTTAATCATGGTGTATATTTATAACATAAAATCATAAAAATATCGGGAAACTATGAGTCATATTCATGGTCTTGGGAATGGATTTTTTTCCGTGATTGCAGAATCGTCACATGCCACAAAACGGGACATGCCACAAAAGTTCAGCCTATTGGACGCAGTGGCTTAATTTCCCCAACAGGGGAGGAAAAAAAAAGAATCGTCACAGTTTTATTTTATCAGGATCCTGAGAGGATTCTTTGCAGCTTTCTGAGAGGATATTTTTGCAACATCCTGAAAGAATTCTTCGGCGAATCCTGAGAGAACTCTCTACATAATCGTGAGCATTGGCTTTTTTCTCACTGACTCTCCTAAACATGCAAGAGAAAGAGCGGGATGAAAGAGGTGGCAAGCTTCCTCCTCTCCAATCTTTCTCTTTCTCGTGTATGTTTAGCAGAGTAAGAAAAAAGAAAGTGCTGGTTCCGCCAATGATCCTGAGTAGATTCTCTACAAAATCCTCGTCAAAATCTCGAAGGATTCTCTACATCTACAGAATCCCGTGGGAATTCTATGGAAATTCGTGACCGGATTCTTTTGAGAAGATTTCTTACAGCATTTAGAGAGGATTATTTGCAGAATTCTGAGAGGATTTTTTTTAGAATCTTGAGAAGATTCTTTGCAAAATCCTGAGAGGATTCTTTGCCGAATCCTGCGTTGATTATGCTGAAATTGAAGAATCAGCCCTTGATCTTCTACCTGAGAATTCTTACGTCGTTTAGTCATCTCTGCACACATCCTGATGCAGAGAATTCAAATAATAAACGGGTGAATACCACATACAATGAAATCCAAGGTCATGGATCAGATCTGCACTTCATACATCCAATGCCTGAACGAGAAGTTCACTCCATGTCAAAGTCACTATATCAATGTTATTCCATTGTTTCTCACGTATTTACCTCTTGAGCTTTTGATCGAGTGGCGTGAGATCCAGAGTTTTTCAATCACTGATCTCAGCGCTGACAAAAAGTGCCGCAGGCCATACAACACCACATTCAATCAACGATTCGATCGATATGTTGATTGTCAAGCTAGACCGCATGATCTATGATAGTACTTTACCCTAACATTTTTTGTTGTTCATTCGTATTCGTCACATCTCAGCTCCGGTTAGTAATCAAAAACAAAAACGAACGCTAATTTCATCCCATTTTCGTCGCTTACATGTCGCAAACGTGTCGAGGAGAGCGAACGGTGAAGCGTGGGTGGACTATTTTTCTCGGCCCTCGCGCATACCTCGCGACTCGAGGAGGCACTCTTATAATATGCTCTTTTTGGCATTTATTTGGCTTATCTAAAACTGACGATATTTGAAGAGTTTATTTGGTTTTTAATGGACGATTTTGTAGCCGACGACCGATACGATGGCCGTAGGTATACAGCAGTCTCTAGTGGCCATTTCCGACTATGGTGGTGGTGAGGGATGGTCGGTCGGACAAACGGACAAACTCTCAATCAACAGTTTTTGGACATTCGGGGAGTGTTCTTTATTGGAGTGGATTTGATTTTATGGCTTTTTATGACGATAAATTCAAATGAAGACTTTGAAGTGATTTTGACCATACGTGTCGTCAGAGGTGACGTCAACTTTGAACGGGTTCGAGCACCGATCCGTTTGAAGTTGGAATGAGGACAACTGTCTCTACTCTATATTACTAATCAACGTCGCCGGAGACAAAGTGCAGTATGATTTCATGTGAAAACCGGCTTAGTGAAAGGATGAATCAACTAGTTAAGCGATTGGACATAGTGTTTCAAGAATCTTAACTTGAACTGAAAGCTAAGCTATAATGGTATAATGTAAATGAAATACCGTTTTAAAGCCTAAATGATTAAAATGATTTGAAGGCCTTTATAATCGTAGCAGTTTGTATGGCAAGACCCATGCATCTGGATTCGCTTCTCGGTCGGTCTAGGAACTTTTCATTAAGGAAATTCTTAGACTTTCTTGGTCATAGCGTATCTTCGTGCCTGCTACACGATTTCTCTCTCTCTCTTCTTGGCGTAACGTCCTCACTGGGACAACGCCTGCTTCTCAGCTTAGTGTTCTATGAGCACTTCCACAGTTATTAACTGAGAGCTTCCTCTGCCAATGACCATTTTGCATGCGTATATCGTGTGGCAGGCACGAAGATACTCTATGCCCCTTTACGAAAAGATCCTGGACCGACCGGGAATCGAACCCGTCACCCTCAGCATGGTCATGCTGAATACCCGTGCGTTTACCGCCTCGGCTATATGGGCCCCACGATTTAAGGACTCTAACATATGTAACACGAGTTATCTGCTGGAAGAACTCCGATTCTTCTTCTTCTTTATGGCTCTACGTCCCCACTGGGACTTGGCCTGCTTCGCTTCAACTTAGTGTTCTTTGAGCACTTCCACAGTTATTAATTGAAGGGCTTTCTTTGCCTGCCATTGCATGAATTTGTATATTGTGAGGCAAGTACAATGATACACTATGCCCAGGGAGTCGAGAAAATTTTCTCGACCGGAACGGGAATCGAACCCGCCGTCTCCGGATTGGCGATCCATAGCCTTAACCACTAGGCTAACTGGAGACCCCCTCCGAAAATACCCTTCGTATTTAACATCATTTCCCAAGTAACACTTTTTATTCAAACAGCCTAGAAAAGGTTCTTAGAACCATCATAAAACCAAAATAAAAGATATATGGTTTAATGACGGTCCTTAAAACCTCTACAAGACTAATTGGTCATCAAAATGCTATTTGGGTTATAAATTGGGTTTGTTTTCCTAAATGCATATTTAAATATAAACTTGAAAGTTTTATATTAATTAACTATAGCAGTTTAAACTAATTCGAAAATCTAATCTCCAAACTAATAGAATACTTATTACAAATATTGTAATGTTTATTACACGCTGTCTAAGTTTCCACATTGTTCAACTCAAACCCTCCAAGAAGCTTGTGTTTCAAAATTCATTACAATTCGTCATACTTCCCTCACGTATGGCTAGTTATCTTATAATGTAGCAGCATAGCCCTCGATTTCCTAAGCACACTAACTAGATATGTGTTCATTTTTTTTTTGCGTGGTACATGCTGGTGTTAAGTGCATCACCTTACCGGAAAGCCCACACATTATTCGACGACATATACCTATTTTTTCTCCTTTTCCATGTTCAAAGCCAAAGCAATCAAAACGCTTAACAACGGTGCAGTCTTATGCTTGCCATGGATTGCTGTAGAAATCCATATTTGTGAAGAAGCGAAAAAAGTTTCAAATCATCACATGCTGCGAGCGTAACTATTATTCTCCCTGTTCGTGCTGTATCATCTATTAAAGTTGCCGACCGCGGTTACTGTTGTATCGAATCGACCACGGAAAGTTTAAGAGTTCCACTCAAGTCGTGGGTGACACAAGATAGCAGCCCGGCATAGGACGGTACACGCCCCGATGCGATGGAGGACTGACTGCGTGCGGAGGTTGCGTGTTGCTATGATGTAGTATAACTTAAATAACACCGAATTGTGACATTGCTGTTGACACGATCGTTTTGATGGAGATGATGGTGATGATGATGTAGGCATTTGGTATATGGGAGACTGCTGTGGTGTTAAGCGACTTGTTGATGCGCACGGAGCTACAAATTGATAGGTGGGCATGTCTATCGTAACTTAGATTTTAGCATCATCACTGAAAACGGTCCAATAAAACAAGGATGAGCTGAGATAATAATCGAAAGTTGGTAATTTTTGGACTAGATTATATAGTTTATCATGTTTTAAAACAAGTATCTCGTAGGAGCAGTTGGAGCAGACTGATTGAAATGTTTCGGAATGATCACCAAGAATCCAAATTTCGTCTTCTTCTTGGCGTAACGTCCAAACTGTGACAATGCCTGCTTTTTAGATTAGTGTTGCATGAGCACTTCCTCAATTCGTCAGAGATTTTATCTGCCAATGACTATTTTGCATGTGTTTATCGTGTGGCAAGAACGAAGTTATGATCATGGAAGTCATGGAAATTTCCTTTTACGAAAAGTTCTTGCACCGACCGTAAGTCGAGCCCGTCTCCAAGTATAGTCATGCTGAATACCCCCGCCTTTACAGCTGTGGATGTCCAGATCGTGTCAGACAGAATCCAGATTTAAAAAATCCAAATATTTTAGTTTATTTCTACATATTTAATATTAGGCCTGTCCACTTTTTCAAAAATGTTCTGATGCCCATATTTTGGTTGGCATCCAAAAAGAAGTAACTAGTCAACTATGTGTTTTTCGATTATTTTCAAACTTCATAAAATCATAATTACACTAAAACTTAATTAATTCTTTTAGCACAAATTGGAAGACATACTTGTTTTCTACAAGTTCTCCGAAAAACGCATGCCAATAAAATTAAGGTACACCCGGGGCAAGATGAAACACGAAGTTTTGAAATAGATTTCAATACAATTTGGAAATTTTTACTTCGCTAAAAGATTGTTTGAATCAAAAACTATGTGTTATGGCGATCAAAATGCTTATCATCATTAGAAAACATCATGTTAATCCGCTGTTTCATCTTGCCCCACCCGTTTCAACTTGCCCCGGTGTACCTTAAAGGAAATATATGTTACTAGCTGTCCCGACAAACTTCGTCTTGTCTAAATGAGGTGGTTTGACAACTGTTGAGGTCATTGCCACACTGCACTATAGATTGGTTTCATTTCGATCGTGTTGATTTTCTTCCCAGCACATAAAAAATCAGGCCTATTTCGTCTGTCACTTACAGAGTTCTTCAGTGTCGACTGCTCGACTCGTACTCGATATTTCTCTTAGCTAACAATTTAGCGTATTGAAAAGTTTGCCTTATTCTCGTCATGGTGCCGGAATTTATTTTCGTGTAGTTTGATATATAATGATAAACAATGTTAAAATCATTCAAAAACTCCTTTGTGCAAATGCAAATTTGAAGAATGAAGTTAATTGTTAGAGAGCTCGGATTTGACAAGGAAAGAATTCAAGAAACAACAACTGTTTGACACTAATGGAAATTTGATCGAGTCATTGGTTTCTTTTTGGACAAATATTTGACCCTTTGTACTAACGGCTTAAGCTAAGCTACACTGGAAAAACTTCAAACCAGATTTAAGCAAGTTAATTGTTTTATACGTTTTTTATCTCTTATTATTCCCCTTTCTGATAATAGGTTTGTCGCGTATGATTCCGAATCTGAAGATGCTTGGTTTCTATTGTCCACTTTTCAGAGCGAAAGCTTTTCCGTCTGCAATTTAATACAAATTTAGTCGAAGTTCAAATAAGACTAACACCATATATGGTTCTACCGTTTATGAAAAGAGCTCAACGTCGCAGCCCCGGTTTTACTACAGTCCATTTCGGATCTGAGACCTCGCTATGCATGCCAACCGATATGGCGGGCGTTTACACACATCCTACATATGTGCCTGCGCGATCGTCTGCGCTCTCGAGATTCCGAGTTTGTCTATTTTTACGCAAAATTCAACCGGTCAAGCAGAATCAGCAACACCGAATTTCATTTCTGGTTTATTTTCGTGTGAATACCCCAGGCAGCAGCAATTTCTGCTCTTGCATCGTCGTAAGCGCGGGAAGACTAAATCTGAATCGACCCGACCCAGCCCGATCCAACACGATTGATGGACCCAAGTGACGGTTTTTCCTCTAAAAGAAACTCGCAGGCTCGTTGGTGAGATTAGAGATTGAAATCGCAATCCCGTTGCGTCTCGCCATCAGATTGGTGTGTAGGATGTGATAATTCATTTACAACAATAATGTTGTGGTTGGGAATTTTAAAACAGTATAATGGGAACAGTAAAACGCTTATGAAGGGCTACCTATGTTGCAAAATATATACTAAACATATTTTGTACTTCTTTGGTTAACGCATAATTTGGATTACTAACAGCATCGAGTATATTTTTTGTCCTGAACAAATTTTATATAACAATCTGCAAGCTCGTACCGACTTTTCGAACCCGCAGAGCAGAGTAGATAGAATGGGACACGATTGGTGTAGTACTAGAGTTGTAGTTATGAGCCGAATTTGTGTATGGAATATTTCTAGCCCAAAGACGAAAATATGCCATTTTTAACTCAATGCAATTTCAATGAGATTTTGTTCATGCGCTGTATTTTTTTTTTGTATCTGTATTTACGAGATTTTTAGCCCTAGGCTAGTTCATCTCGGGACCTACGCTTTACTTCCCATCCGAAGGAAGAACTCACATTTTGTGAGTTTGTCGGGAGTAGGATTCGATCCCAGGTCCTCGGCGTGAGAGTCAAGTGTTCTAACCATCACACCAGGTCCGCTCCTCAACGCTGTATTTAATGAATCCTTTACTTTTACGTCAACACATTGAGTTCTCAAAATTTTATATCATGAAACCCACAGCAGCCAATTTTGTAAACATATTTTGTTCTCCCGTATAGATGTTATCGTCGCAGGCCCTAATAGGCTTTTTGCACTATTTAATTGTAGAAAGATTTACCTTCTCACCATACAAAAATTCAGCTCATTACAACAAATCTATTTCTAACATGCCTTATACCCTGTTCGATTGAGTGTAATGTGTACCTTATCTCGCCCTCTAATGCTTGCAGTCTTTTCAGTATCAGACTCTGACGCTAAAGAAGACTGTAAGTGGTACATAGTCGAAATACGCGTATCTGTCATTAGGATAAGCGCGGGCGAAAATTGATTGCACACAATCAATATTTGGGAGCTGCTTGTAGATACATAAATGGCTAATTTTGACTGCGAGTAAAAAATCGGCTCAAAACTATTGTAAAACTGATGAATTAGTACATAATAAAAAAAAAATGTTAGTTTCACATGAGGTGAACTACGCAGTTTATTTTATAGACTAAACCTTAATTCTCTTTAAAACCTCTATTTATGGTTGTTGCCGCAGTCAAGAAAAGAAAAGTACGGCAACGTATATTGCCACCTAGATTTTTAGATATTGTGTAGCTCAGCCAATGGTGGACGTCAAATAAGGCTAAGATGTATCATATATTGTATTACAGAAAGCTTCGTTTATTCTTATGGCTATACTTTTTCCACATTCCAAATAACCAAAAGTTCCGCTTTCCATGACAAAATACACTTTCAAGTTCTGCAAAGTTTAGATAAACTTCCAAATGAAACTTTCTAGCTGCTTAAGAGATTTACAATGAGCCTTGCTGGAACTTTGCACAGAAGTTCCACTAAGGCTTATTGTTGACTTATTAAGCAGCTTGAAAGCATTTTTAGTCGAACAGACTAGACCATCATAAAACCAAAACAAAAGTTATTAGGTTTTATGGCCGTTCTCAAAACTTCTTCAATGCTAATTGGTCATCAAAATGTTACTTGAGTCACAGAGAAAAATCAGGGCAGTTTGAATCAACAAAAGCGATTGTTGATTTACAAACTAAAACAATAGTTGTTTCCAATTGTAGTTTTGTTGTTTTTAATCAACGTTTTCAGTTTGAAACAAACCAGTTAATTAGCTCTTTCTACAAACATACACAACAACTAACATATTCCGTTAGTTCAACAAACGTGGCGGTTGAATCAAACTGGCATTTGGGTTGGAGAAAAAAACAACTTATATCTTAGTTTGAAAGTTGATACGAACAAACCAAACTTAGGTTTGTTCCATTTTTCATCTCCAACGCAGCCGCTCGATCATTATCATCATGGTACGTTCGCGTAGAAAGTGCAAAAACATGAGTTTGCTATGAAGTGCCGTCTTTGAAGGTAAGCATTTACGAATTATATACAGTACGGACCCGATTTTGTCAGCCCCATTTTGCGACGAACTTTTTGCTCTCATCATCTAACGGCCAAATATTCACCAATTAATTTAAGACCACCTTCAAACTACTGCTGAAAGGCATAACATAGAGGGATAAAAAGTATGAATCTGTTTAAATATTTGAGGGGAGCAAAAAAATGTGTTCCGGAAAGGGGCTGACAAAATCGGGTCACTTTTGTATTCAAATAGCTGTATTTATAAAATTTAATCCATTGTAGATCCCAACATTTCGACTTGTCATTACAAAAAGCTGGTACCTGGCGGATGGCCTCAGGAAATGACAAAATAAACGCGGTTTTCCACTAGCAAAACATAGTACGTGTTTTCCTCCGCGTGAACAACGTAACAGTGATGCTACACTTCCCGGATAGTTTCATTGACATGCATAATTATACCATCCATAATTATACCATCCAAATCATTTGAAAATATTTGAACAAGCTTATTATGTAAACTTGTAGATAAAAATTAAAATTTAAAAATGTTGTCGAAAACTAAGTAAAATAATGTTTACTCAACATTGAAAAAAGACAGTAGTTTCATGCGGAAGCATTTGCATTTTCAACAAATTATTCAGTTTGATTTAAACTAAAGGTTTTTATAAACATACCAAAGTGGTCAGTTAAATCAACTAACGGCAACGGTTGTAATTACATCTGAAAAAAAAAACAACCACCGCAATGGTAATTTCAAACAAATATTTGTTGAATTTAACCGCCTAATCAACGACGAAATAACTACCTGTATTGGATAATTTCAACTACCCCGGGTAGTAAATTCAAACTAAATTTATTTATTTATTTATTTGCTACTACATCTCTGACAAAATTGTCACAGATTGTTTAAAAAAAATTAATCCTATTCTTAAAAACTAGTTTACTTATATTAAAATCGAAAACGTCACACACTTGGTTAAACAATCTACACCAAAAATCCAACGGGTTAAACAGTCCGTAGTTAGTGCGGTGGCGAGGAATCCACAACAGATAGATTTCGGAGCTGACGAGTAGGCGCAAACATTCGTTTGTACCCATATTAATATGAAATTCCGGTTAAATCAAACCAAATTTTGTTTGTATTTGCTATTTATTTTTCTCCGTGAAGCGCATAACTTTACAAGCGTCGGATCACCTTGCGGTCTTCGGCAGAGTTTTTGAGTATATCTTAGATTTTACTTTAACGTTATCGGTTACAGAGTTTTAGACAAACAATTTCAACTTATGAGCATAATGCAAAAAAAGTATGTTTTCCCATACTAAATTCCATACAAATTTCAATCGCAATGCGGAATACTGGGACGTAACCAATCGTTTCCTAAATTTGCACAGTTTTGAGCGCTAATATAGATTGAAAAAGCTTTGTTCCTGGTTGATGCTAGGAACCTGTAGCTAGGACTATAGGGTTCGGTTTGGTAGATCTTCCACCGTAACGCAAAACGAAAAGATGATCTACTCACGTTACGGGTTCCGTCACAGATCGAACATCCCCTGTCAACCATTTATCCTTCAATACGGGTCCCCTGACACCTGTTTGGTGGTCTTTTACGTCCGGAACAGGTGGTCTGTAGTGCTATTCTAAGCCGGCAGCTACACGAGAATGTAAGAAACCCCAATTTGTTTAAAAATGGTTCGACTCTGATACAAGTACTCTATATTCTTATAATATTTTGATATCACTTTTCATATATTATATTTGGAGTCTAGACCTAACAGGAATGAATGAAGGACAGTTGCTTAACAGAGCGCGAGCTATGCAGTTGGCCAATTACAAAAGGCAACTCTCGTGCCGCCGATCCTGATAGCGCTAAGCTCTGAACATACCTTGTTATATCTACATCTCGCAAAAGCAACGACAATGTTGCACTAACACGATGTACTAGAGATTTAAGACAAAATAGGGGATGATGGTTACATTTGGTCAATAAATACTATAATAACAGCTCAAATATTCATAACTCACACATAACCTAGATTTGAAGCATATAAGTAGTTTATCGAAAAAATGCATTGTAAAATCTAAAATTCAAACATTTGCCCTATCATCCCCTACAAGTGCGTTGCGAAAGATTTCCTCGATCGAAGAAAAAAACATTCGGAAAACTCACGAACATTGCTTTATATGTCTATTTGAACCGATGATGTTCTTCGCACGGCTAGTAGTGTCCGAAACGTGGGTTTATAACTCAATGCTGCCGCCCTCGCCCGACGCCGGTTCGTGGAGGTACCTAGAGGTGCGAGACGCCATCATGTGGGAGATGTAAATATTGCCAAATAGAAGAGAAATTCTTACGCGGGTGAGAGCGAGAGCGAACGGTTTGCTCTACTTTAAACCGGGGAAAACAGTTTCGGATCGTACCCAGCATGGATGAGGAAAAACATACTTGACAAATTTTGATTCTTCGACATGGTGGGTTCAAAATTTTGTGAAACCCTGCTATCGTTTCAAATGTTTGGGGGATAGCGTCCAAGCCATCCGCACAGCAAACAAATTGACCGGATTCCGTGAAAATCGTACCTCAGCTGTTGATTCTGGCTCGTAGTTTTACACCTTCCGTGACGATTTTGGAAAGCAGGCATAAGAGTTCGTCGCCTTGTCTTAGTCCTGTCGACATTCGAGAATGAACTGGACAGTATGCCGACAAGAAAATACATAACAAGATTTACAACGAACACGAAACACAGTGGAATAAACAACATATCAAAACTTCCATTCTTCGCTGTGAACCCGCACTGCCCCAATCGGTGTGCGATGGAAACGCATGGTCCTCTACAATACGATAGCCAAATGGGTGGTAGGTAGGTAGGTATCGTGCGTCTCGCTGCGCAGACGGATCGCGTCGCTCAGGCCTGTCGTCAGCCCACTCGGAAAAACTGAATGAGTGTGTACTATCACTCTGTTACTCCCGAATAGTACCTAGTGCCTCGAGTTCGACCTCCTGCAGACCAAAAAGAGAGAAATGCGACCTGCCTTTTCCACCAACTCCCGGCAGTTAAGTTTACCGCATTCGCCCCTTCCCGGGGCATGCTCGTTCAATTTTGGGATCGTGGGAGCACTGAAACAGGTACGGGTGGGAGGAAGGAAAGTGTATTTTGATTTTCCCTTTTGAATCGGTATTTTCGGCATGATTTTCTACTAGATCTAGTCTTAGCTCAACCCGCGCCTCGTCGCGACGTGTGTAATTCGGCAAAAAGACAAGATCTCCGGCGGCGGCGACGACGACGGTATCTCGAATCGCCAGGCGGTGTCCGTCTCTGCCGCGAGTCAGCAAAACCATTCTCAGCTCGAAAGTTCACTTCAAGTGATTGCCTTTTATGGCAATCGTACCCCGTGTCGGAGCATTGGGTAGTTCGAAAATAGAACGCGGATCGGGTGCAACGTGTCCGTGATAATGTGCTAACGTGCTGCCGCAGCTCGTAGAGTTCCGTCGATTGAATTCGAGTACTTCGGAGAAGACAATTTGTTGCAATTCGTGCGGGTGAATGCATTGCCCGGTTTTAGTGAAAAGTCGAACTTTGCCAAAAA
This sequence comes from Aedes albopictus, assembly GCF_035046485.1. Classification (NCBI taxonomy): domain Eukaryota; kingdom Metazoa; phylum Arthropoda; class Insecta; order Diptera; family Culicidae; genus Aedes; species Aedes albopictus. The sequence goes on along the minus strand of NC_085138.1, from coordinate 291,510,142 downwards.
TTCCAACCCGATGATTGTATCGGAAATGTTGCCAGAGCTCCTTTTTTCGGGTAAATAAAAAGTGATTTTTTACAATAGAAATATTATTCAGCATTGTGAGACATTCTAGCGAATGCATGTATTAACAAAATAATACTTCAGGGTAAACATACTTTGGAAAAATAAAGTAATATTTTGTTATGCTCTCAGCGGAAAGTATAAGGCTGATGATAACTGTATTCATTTAAAGAAGCTGATGCTGAAGCAAAGAAACAGGCTCTACCTTGGAGTTGGATCAAAAATATCTAGTAGAGACGATGGTTGATTTTGTTAAAATATGATAAAGAAAAGACGAAGTAATGGCATCAAAGACAGCAATATGGGAATCGAAGCCAGTGGTGTCAACCACAAGAAGCATTTTTTTCTTATTCGGCTAATATTAACTCTGGTATATTACGGCGCAGGTGATGACAAAATATGTGTGTCCCATTTGTGATTTGGAAATTGTGCTCCCAGTGAAACAGGTCGTTGTGCGGTATTAAACACATTGGATAAATAAGAAACCTGTCATTATGAATCATTATCAACAAATGGTTATATTAAGCAGAAATGCTGGTTGTTTATCATTTTTTGCTTTTGGCAACAGTATCTTGTTATAAAACTATGGAACGTATTCCAAACCTATCAGGTAATACACCACCACTATAATAATCATAAAACCATCGTCTAGCAAATAGCGATTATGGATTGCGTAAAAAGATCCAAAGCTTTATCAGAAGATACTAGTTCCGTAAACAAAATTCTGTAGTATTTTGAAAAAAAAAATCAAATGGTCAAATTCGAATACTTTGAATCCGGGGTGAAGTTGATCAACCAATTTATTACATTGCATTCTATGCATTGGAAAATTATTGGGTAAACTGAATCTAATGATGCTCTAGATATAGATTTAAAATTTTTACAACTTTTGTATGTCATAGGGCACCCGCATCAATTCCCGGCACCTCACAGCAAAACAAATCAAAATATCACTTGCCGCATATTTTCCAAACGCACTTTCACTCTGAAGCCGCACAAATGCTCAAAACAAATATTACACGCAGACGAGTGCACTTCGGCAGCACAAAGATGGGTGCCGAAGTGATTTCCATTTGATTGTGCTGGAAGTTCGGCACTGGTGCCGAGAATTGGCGCTGGACTAGGTGCAGTAAACTCGTTCAAAATCAACTTTCCGGCAGAAAATCTTCACAACAATCACTGTTAACAACAAGTTCACGCAATAAGGTATCTGATTCAGATGGAAGAACTGGACGAAAACGGTCGTTTCGTTGAGAATTTACCTAGTACTTAGTAGGCAACACCTTCCGTTCGAAAACTCCTCTCTCTGGTCCTCTGCCCGTAGGGGCCATGCTTCGTGCCCATTGAGGACTACCGGTATAATCAGCGTTTTGCAGATAGTTAACTTCGTGTGACGACGAACTTTGTTCGATCGTAGAGTTCTGCGGAGGCCAAGGTAAGCTCGATTTCCTGCCCTGCCACAATGCGTCTCTGAATTTATCTGCTGGTATCGTTGTCGGTGGTCACCGGTGAGCCCAAGTACACGAATTCTTCAATCGCCTCGATTTCATCATCGCCGAATTTCTAGGGGTGGCGGGCGCGCTGATTCCTCCCTGGAGCCGTTTGCCATCATGTACTTTGTCTTCGACTAGTCCGATTCGCCTGGCCTCACTTTTTAGTCGGATGTACGTTTCGCCATCGTCTCAAATTCACGAGCTATAATTCAATATCATCAGCGAAACCAAGCAGCTGAACGGACTTCGTGAAAATCGTACCACTCGTGTTAATCCCCGCTCTCCTTATTACACCCTCTAACGCAATGTTAAACAGCAAGCAGGAAAGACCATCACCTTGCCGTAACCCTCTGCGAGATTCGAAGGGACTCGAGAGTGTCCCTGATACTCGAACTACGCAATCACTCCATCCATCGTCGCCTTGATTAATCGTATCAGTTTATCCGGGAATCCGTATTCGTGCATATTTAATCTACCATATAGCTGTTCTCGATCGATTGTATCATACGCCGATTTGAAATCGATGAACAAGTGATTTGGTGGGCACGTTGTATTCGCGGCATTTCTGCAACACCTGGCGGATGGTGAATATCTGGTCCGCTGTAGCGCGTTCACCCATGAATCCAGCCTGATATTGCGCCACGAACTCTCTTGCAATCGGTGATAGACGGCGGCATAAAATTTGAGAGAGTACCTTGTAGGCAGCGCTCAGTAGTGTGATCGCGCGATAGTTCCCGCAATCCAACTTTTCACCGTTTTTGTAGATGAGATACACTATACCTTTCGTCCACTCCTCCCAAATCTTGGTAATGACCCAATGTAGTGCGCTCACCAGTGCCTCGACCAGTGCTTCTCCATCGTATTTTAGTAACTCGCTTGGTAGTTTATATGCTCCAGCGGCTTTGTTGTTTTTCAACCGGCTAACCTCCTCTTCAATATCTTGGAAGTTAGGGCGGAAAATCTTTCGTCATGCGCACGTACTTCTAGATCGGTTACCAAGCCACCTTCGGTGCTTGCAACGTCGCCATTGAGGTGTTCATCGTGAAGCTGCCGCCACCTCTCGACCACCTCACGCTCGCTCGTGAGAATATTCCCGTGATTATCTCGGCATATGTCGGCTTGTGGCACAAAGCCTTTACGCGAGCGGTTCAGCTTCTCGTAGAACTTTCGTGTGTCCTCAACGCGGAACAGCTCATCCATCGCTTCGCGATCTCGTTCTTCCTGCTGGCGCTTCTTCTTCCGGAAGACTGAGTTTTACCTGTTCCGCGCCTGTCTATAACGTGCCTCATTCGCTCTCGTGCGATGTTGCAGCATTCTCGCCCATGCTGCATTCTTCTAGTTTTTCAACTGTTAACATTCGCCGTCCAGTACCAGTCGTTTCTGTGATTCTGTGGGGTCACGAAGCCTAGTGCTGTATCCGAGGTACTACCTATGGCGGATCGGATGTCCCTCCAGCCATCTTCAAGTGTAGCTGCGCCAAGCTGCTCTTCCGTTGGTAGGGCCACTGCTAACTGCTGCGCGTAGTCTTGAGCCACTTCTACGTTACGCAGCTGCTCGATGTTGAACCGCGGCGTTCGACTTCGACGTGTGGTGATAACTGTCGAAAGTTTGGAGCGCATGTATACAGCGACTAAGTAGTGATCCGAATCTATATTCGCACTGCGGTATGTGCGGACATTGGTTATATACGAGAAGAATTTACCGTCGATTAGAACGTGGTCGATTTGGTTTTCTGTTTGATGGTCGGGTGATCTCCAGGTGGCTTTGTGGATATCTTTGCGGGGGAAGAAGGTGCTTCGGACTACCAAACCATGCAGTTTCCGCATCGCTGGCCGTTATCATTCGATACCTGGCGTGCAGGCTGTTTCACTCGATTACCGGTCTGTACATTTCCTCCCTTCCTACCTGCGCGTTCATGTCGCCGACAACGATTTTCACGTCACGCGGCGAGCAACCATCGTATGTTTGCTCTAACTGCGCGTAGAACGCTTTTTTCTCGTCATCAGGTCTCCCTTCGTGTGGGCAGTGGACGTTAATGATGCTGTAGTTGAAGAAACGGCCCTTAACCCTTTATAAGGCCGAGAGAACTAGGCACGGAATCCACTCGTTCTACATTGGAATATAAAGTACGTGTGGTGTGATGAACAAAAACGTTTTTATTTTCAAAAAAATCGATGGTCGATCTTGTATGAAAAAAAAAGGTCTGAATTTCAACTTTTTGCCAACAAAGTTTAAAATGTTGTTATTTTGTGATGCGTTTATCAATCATGCTGATTTTTTGACAGGTTATTGCCCTAATATTCATGAGTTACTTGTGTGGGTTTGAACTCGATTGGTCAATTATTTTGGACGATATGGCAATTTCAGTACATGCCCATTTATTATAGTACATTTTTTCAAAAGGCTGAGTTTCTAAAAGTAATGAAGCAATCAAGTTGAATTTTTGTCCATAAGTAAAAGGAACATAGGCCTTTCATTCCCCATCATTCTATTATCAATTCGCTCACCACAATAGAATTTCGAGCTTATAAAATATCATGCACTCAAAAATGGCAGTTTTTGGAGAGACATTTTGTTCTAAAAAAGCCTATTCATATTTGTTATGGCTCAAAAAAATCATGAGTGTTCACAAAGGCCTAATGTGTCCATCAGTTAAAACAAAAGTTGTAAAAATTTTCTAAACGAACAGAAAAAAATATGTGTATAAGGTGGCAATATAGTTGCCACTGCCTTATAAAGGGTTAACTCTCTACATGCACATCCTTGCGTTGATCGGCTGCCTCCCGATCACACGTTGTCTTGTCGCATCTTGCGCAACACTATAAATCCTGTTCCCTGTTCATTGGCGGTGCCACAGCTTTGGTAGAAGGTAGCCGCTCGATGCCCGCTTTTCCACATTTTCTGTCCAGTCCAACAAAGTTCCTGCAACGCCACGATGTCGAAGTTGCGGGGATCTAATTCGTCGTAGATTATTCTGCCACATCCTGCGCAACCAAGTGACTTACAATTCCATGTTCCAAGTTTCCAATCGTAGTCCTTATTTCGTCGCGTGGGTCTTTGCCGATTGTATCGAGTCGTATTTTCTCCTATGTTATTCGCAATGGGGATTTTTACGGGTGGCTTATTCGGCCTACGCTAACACTACTGTCAAGCCGAAGGGCCATCGTGCCAGTTCTGTTTAACGTCCCAACAAACACTGGGACGACCACGCTGATGATAGGGCTATCACCTTCTAGCTGGGCGTGGTGCAGCGTTTCTTACTCTACCGCTGGATACCAAAGCAGACGCTGTTTGAGCCGCTCCTCTTTGGTGAACAGACGCTCGGGTCGTACCTCCTCAATCTAGCTGAAGTCAGAAGGACAACAGTGCCCAGGCTACACTACCAGCTAAGCACACAACTCTTAGCTGGCGCTTTTTGTCATCGCTTGTTTTTGTGCGATCCTATCTATCGCGTAGGAATAGTATTCAGTTTACCCTGCCGGCTACACAAGGGTTAACACAACTTGTGAGAAATGCTTATGAACTGAATAATGAGTTTTGTGAAACTTCCCTGCTTCAATTCATAAGCTGCAACAGCATTTAAGGCTCTATTGAGAATAAGAGACGAACCAGCCAAGGGCTGAAAGTCTCTCTAATAAAGACAAATCAATCAATCAATCTATTGAGAATAGCAAATGTTCCAGAACTAATATAGCACTTTTTTCCAAAATGATCCACAAATCGAAGAAAATAATAATGTCCGATTGTTTATTTAGTTGATTATGACAATCGGACACGCTGGTTTTGTTCGCTTTTTCGTCATTCTGGAGAAAAGTGCTGTTTCAGTTTTGGATAATATGCGATTCTCATTTGAACCTTAATTTTCAATGTTTTTATAAGCGAGTATTCTTCTTAGTAGCTTTACGTTCCCAATGGAACATGGCCTGCACTTTTTTAACTTGATGTTCTTTGAACTTTTTTCCTGATCGCAACGGGAATCGAACCCGCCGTCTAGACAAACCCCCTCACGTGGCCAGATCAGTATTGGACCTTTTGACAATTCAACTTTCGTCCATTTGACCTTTTTGCCTTGTTCGTACACCAAAGTGTACTTAAAGGCTATATATTTACGAAAGAAAACGAATTTTGGATAGAAGGCACGGAAAGTCAAATCACATATACCAATCAATTCAGTTCGACGAATTGAGCAAATGTCTGTATGTGTGTATGTGTGTTTGTATGTCTGTGTGCAAAAAAGGTCACTTACTTTTAAGGCATTCGTCGACCTTTTTCCATTGACCTCTCGCTCTATAAGCAATGAAAAGAACAAAAACACAACAATTTAAAATTTTAATGGCAGGAGTAAATCATTATTCTTACCATTAAAGTTTAATCAAAGTGGAAAGTGGCGCCACTATCACTGAATTACAATTATACAAAGTCTTGTGCCATTACGTTACACTCTGTTTCCTTGTGGCTTTTTCTTCTTCATGTCTCAACGTCCCAACTTGGACCTGGCCTGCCTCGCTTCAACTTAGTGTTCTTTGAGCACTTCCACAGTTATTAATTGAAGGGCTTTCTTTGCCTGCCATTGCATGAATTTGTATATTGTGAGGCAAGTACAATGATACACTATGCCCAGCCCAGGGAATCGAGAAAATTTTCCCGATCGGAACAGTAATCGAACCCGCCGTCTCCGGATTGGAGATCCATGCCTTAACCACTAGGCTAACTGGAGACCCCCTTATGGCATTTCCCCCGAAAACAGCGGGTCTGCTGCTCCCGCTTGCATTTGTAACGTAAATTTCTGGAAACTTCTACAGAGCAACCAGCCGTTCCTTCGATTCCGTTTCCTGTTGGTACAGTATGTTGATTACGGAGAGTTTGGACGCAGATTGATCATCATCAGGTAGTGGTCAGAGTCGATGTTGGCGCCGAACGGAATTCAACATGTTGAAAGACAACTCGCCAATAGCGATGGGTATTAGCGTGAAACAACTACCAACCGTGCGTCTCCATATAACCCGTTTGGGGCAGGAGGGGTCAGATGTGACCTCGGCGATGAAGCATTTTAATTCTGGAGATTGTTGTACACAATTGTTCCCAGTAATGCAAAATTGCATCTAGCCATAGACGAGATATTATTCAAGACAACATTGTTGGTGAAAAAGTCGTTGAAAATATAAATATTTTCAATAATGTCAAAAACATTTGATCGCCATACCAGAAATCATGTTTCCAATCATCAACATTCGCTTCAGTTACTAAGATCAACACGTGTTTATTCGACTTTGAAAAAGAAACTCGAGGAGCCCCGCTGCGCGCTGTTCGAAAAACGAAATAGAACAGTCTTGCTGCATTGCATGGAAACACAATTTATCACGAATTGGGGAAAATTACACGATGCGCTTGGCCATTGCTATATTTAAACCTTATGGTGGTGAATCACCGTCGGTCTCGACTAACCCAACAACTGGGGCATCGAGCTTATGATGAGCATCAAAAAAGTGACGACGGCGACGCTGCGCCGCTGGGCCACCATCGCATCGCCACAGCCACACTACATATGTTGTTGCGCCTTGGCCACTGGCTGTGATGATGGCGAACGGGATATGATGGGAACTGAGCTCGAGCATGTACGGTTTTCTCTCTCGCTGTGTGTTTTATGACTGGGCTGGGATTGCTGCAGCGTTGTTGCGGGTGGAAAGCCGAAAAATGCCACTGACCAATGTTTTGTTCTATTTTGAACCGTATTATACACGAATTTTCTCCGCTTCACGAGACCATGTGGATGTGGGTGCGCCACCGGCCGCTCCCGGAAGGCAAAAATGGAATCGCCGTTAGAGGGATAAGTGCTGTTGCAAACTAGTTCTACACCAAGAAGGAAGTTTAATTTTAGTGCCGCGACTCTGATCATTTGCTAGTGAAAATAATCAGGTCAAATTGAAAGATTCCACTTTTAGATATCTATTCTATTCTAAAACTAATAAAAATGCATTCTCTTTTCTCTTTTTCGCAGTTGGCGGGAGCATGCAAGACTTCACCAAGGAGGAGTTTGGTCTTCTTGGCGGAAGCGTCGTAAGCGGTGATAAGGATCTGTCTAGTCAGAACCAGCATTTCAACGTGCACATCCATGGTAATCATCTTCACCATCAGAGTCTTCAACATCATCACCATCACCACCATGGTGTGATAGGAGGAAATATCATTCCCGAGTCCACGACGATAGCCGACGAGATCAAACTAAGTCAGAACAGCGATCTGATTGAGGCCAACGAGAGTGGAAAACTGGAGGAAGCCGACCGAGATCTGTACCCCTGGAGCACGAACAATATCGGGAGCCAGTTTCTGTAAGTTTCTGGGTCGAATAATGAAAATTGAATTTTAGCTTATTGGCCGTTAGATGTAAATCTAAAATTCTGTTTATTTAAATACAGAAGTTAGTAGAAAAATGCATGAAATGGCCAACAAATGGCTTTATGTTCATTCAATTGGACGAAATATGTTATAAATGTGTCTTAGTTTTAAATCACATTAAATGTCAAATTTTGTTTTTGACATGATTCATTTGAAAAGAACGTCTTATAAAGCAAGTAGTTCATTCTAGACATTTGAACACTTTTGTGCCATTTCTTACACTATGAAGCTTCAAATGCATGTTACTTCAATCAGAATGAAGTAATTGTTAACGCATTGATTCAAGCATGTAATACTATCATATTTTATCAAAACAACACTTAAATACTCAATGTTACGATTTTTTTTACTTCTTTTTAACTGAAAAATAACATGTTTTCCATAACATTTCAATGAACACCCTTTATTTTACTTTTATTGAATTCTTTCAAGGAGAAACATCAGAGAATACAAATATGGCTGCCACAATGGCCGAGTTGGATCCCTACTCACGTTTGCAAGAGCACCAATCTTAAAAAAAATGTAAACAAGTGCGCTCGATTTGGAAAAGCTGCCTCTTTTTGCAAATGAGCAAAGCCAGGATAAACAAGTGCAGCTTGTTTCGATGCATCGTTCGGTTTACGGTTCAATCAACTAAAATTTCCTATTCTTTAAAGATAACTAGGAGAAAGGTTCAATTCAACTATTATATAGTCGTTGCTTCATAGTTGATACAACAATACTTTTTTTATGATTTGAATAAACTGTATGGTTGATTTAACTGTATTAATAGTTGAAGTCATTTTCGTGACAAGTGATTAATTAATTAATTAATTAATCCTGATGATAGCGAAACTTGTCGTTGGTCCAGTAAATGAATATGAAGGGCTTGTAATGCAGTTGTATCTGCGAATTTTTAAATATTCAATGAAATTACCTGAGAAATTCGGTATTTATTCAGACCGTCAAAGGTCAAAGCTTGATTCGATACGCCCGTAAAGGTGGCAGTACCAGCACTTTCAATTATTCTCAAAGAGGCTATATCGAAGTAATTTTCTGCAATTTGAAAAAACATCAAAATTTAATGCTTTCGTTATTAATTCTATGCATACTTACTGAGCTGTTCGATGGACTGATACGGAAGGCGAGTTTAGAATATCTCAGACGCCATATTGAAAAGGACGAGAATATGCGCTTGGAATCGACATCATCATGTCAATTATTCAACTAAACATAATATGTTTTATAATATCGGCACCAACATTTCAAAAGGGCGTAACTGCATTTGGAAGTAATACCTTCTTTCAAAGCTGTAGGTCGTACTGCCTCCCTTACACTCAAACCACCGTGGTTGTCGGAAAGAGGAGAGTTTTTCCCATCTGGTACTTGTTGTGAAAAACATGGAAATCATAACACATGATCCACAGCTTTTAAAAGAAGGTGATGATTCCAAAAGTAGTTACGCCCTTTTGAAATGTTGGTGTCGATATGTTTAACTGAATTCAACAAATCCATAGTTGTTATTATCATTTCATAGTTAATAAGAATATATGGTTGTTTTCAAAATAAAACATTGTTTGTGTAACTGTAGAAACATATTCATAATGGCAAAAAATCATGACATAAATTACTATAAGCTCAAAAGTCTCAACAACTATCAAAAATATTATCTTAACATGGCAAAAATCTGTTCCGTGATAGTTTGGATGAAGCTTGCACAATGCACATGCAATGAAAATTTATTCAATCTAATTACACCTGCTAAACAATCAGGTTGCTAAGATTGCTAAGGATACCGTCAAACGGGGTGACTTGCAACACTTTTCAGCTTCAACTAACACAAAATGTTGATTAAACTCAATTTTAAAATTCAAACTAATTGTAATAGTTTTAATAGCCGGCCCCTCTATAAAATATAGTGAACAAGTTATAGATTGATTTATTTTTTCATGTTGAAAAAGCCAAATAAGGTCGTTTTTAATACAAGACGTCGTGCGGGGTGACTTGCAACACCTAATGTAAATCCCTTTTCAAACACGCAGATATTAATTTTTAGTTTCAAGCATATTTGATAAGTATTCTTGCTACTATTGTGATATCGTTTGGGCTGACATACTTATTTTTACAGATTTTTACATTTGTTTTTACATAGGAAATTGAATTGCGAATTTTTATATGGAAATATTGGGCTCAAAAACACCAAGTTACTAATTGTTCATTTAACATAAGTTTAATATATTTTTCAGTTCATATAATGATCCTTCAGACTTTTGCTGGTGAATTATTAGTTAAACAACAATATTTCGTTTTTCTTTACTTTGAATTGTTAAGAAAATGAGTGTTGCAAGTCACCCCGTCTAGGTACAATATTTTAAAACATATTAATATAACAAAGATATTGTAATATTTTTATAAAGTAAAATGGAAATTCATATAGCTCATTATGTATAGAATCCGCATATAGAATATTATTTTTGAGAAATTTTGTTTTCACTCTTTTGCAGGTAACGATTCGAGGCTCACATTTTTGTTACTTTTTTATACTAATGTTAAATCTATGAATATTTTGTTGGAACTATTTTCATAAAAGTAAAAATCGTGGCTTCTACTCAGATAGTATGTGCACTTTATAGTTCAACTGAGTTTTGGTATGTAAACGTCCGTTTTTTATGTTTTGTTGATGAACATATACAGAAGACATCAAGTGTTGCAAGTCACCCCGCCGTTGCAAGTCACCCCGTTTGACGGTAGTGAACTATGTATAAGTAAAGAAAACTTAGCAAACATACCCAAAACCAACGCCAACCATGGATCCAAATGCACCCACTGACATCGGGTTACTTGTTAATAGTAGTTTAAGGGCTGTTTGCAGATCAGAAGGAATTTCTCAGCCTATCTTGATGCATGGGAAATTCCTTGCCTGAATCGCTCAAGAAACAGTTTTTTTCTGCGATCGCAGTACGCAGTTGCGAAGGAATGACAGATCAAATGGCAGTCACCGTAGAAAGTTTCTGTCAGGAATCGGTCAAGAAGTTTCTTGAGCGATTCCTGTTGAACTCGGAACTGGGCTTTACGCAACAAGGTGCAGAATGGTGATTTTTACAGCACGAGTACATTTATCTAACGAGGCTTGCCGAGTTGGATAATTACGACAAGTGCTGTAAAAATTGCAATTTCATAAACTATCACTTGAGGATAGTTTTTAACGAAGCTTTTTCATAAAACTGCACACTGATGTTCATAGCTATGTTTATGAAAGACTGGTCATAGCAGGTTATACTGTGCAGTTCTTACAATTTCTCAAAACTTAGTCCACAAAGCAACAAAATGTTGATCAAAACTGAAAACCGTGCTGTAAAGGTTCATTACGCAACGAAAATCAGTGCTGTAATGAACCATTACAGCACTGCTAATTTAATAAGGGAAAGTAGGCCTTTTCCTGGCAGATTCACGTAAGGTAAAATAGCCTATTACGATGAAAAATTGCAAAAAAAAATGCCGCGTTTGATATTTGCATTTCGATTGCACACAGCAATAACTACGTTATCACAACAGACTCTAGGAGAAATTTCGCGACAACACCTTTCTGGAAAAAAAATCCTTTCCTCTTGTGGAGATCTCGAGATAAATCCGGGAAGTAATCCCACGGGAATTTGTTTCGGCAAAACGCAAGAGGAACTACTCCAGGAAAAATCCTACAAGGGACTCTGGAAAATAAAATCTTGAAAGAAATTTTGAAAGATCCCCATGAAAAACTACACAAGCAATCGCGTGCTATTTAAAAAGGAATACGAAGAAAAATGGCGTGGAAAATTAAGGAAGGAATCTTGTGAGAAATACTGGGAGGCATTCCAAGAGGTATTTCAAAAGAAGTTCAAAATTTCTGGAAAATCCTTTTCAGATGGATTTCAACTTCCAGATTCCGCATTCACATAGAATTTGCAGCATCTTATACGAATCTTTGGTTTGCCGGAAATATTTATCAGCTAGATCTAGGAGCCCTACTCTGGCTACTCTAGCAGATTCAGATTCCTTAATCACCCGGAGGAACTTTCAACGTCTTAACGGAACCACAAGCTTTCAGTAAGATGTTTTGGCATTATGGAAAACATATTTGTTCTGACGGTTCTTACTAAACACATGAAAGGTACACCGGGGCAAGTTGAAACGGGTGGGGCAAGATAAAACGAGAAGCTTTGAAATAGATTTCAAAACAGTTTGGAATTTTTTCTTTCTCCAAAAGATTGTTTGAATCAAAAACTATGCGTTATGGCATTCAAGCTATTCACCATCATTTGTGGCTTCGTGGTCGTGCGGCTAGTGTCACCAAGCATTTAGTCGCATTGTGCTAGGAGCGCGGGTTCGATTCCCGCCGCAGCTGTCAGGAAAAGTTTTTGGCTGTGCCACGCACTGGGCGTTGCATGCTAGTCCGTTGTCTAGTGTCGTGCTTCCTTCAAAGAGCGAATAGCTCAATGGAAGTACTAAACGTGTCCGTGTCTTAAAAAAAACATCATGTTAACCCGGTGTTTCATCTTGCCCCGGTGTACCTTAAAAAAATCATAGAAGTGAAACCTATTTTATGCATACCACCCAATGTTTTACTTTTTTCATCGGTGCAAAATATCTCGGAGTATTCAAGATATTTTCTGAGTATTCCAATGATTTCCCTGTTAACCCTTATGTGGCCGGCAGGGTACCCGGGTACCCAGTACCCATTTAAAATACACGGTGTAGAAAAAAGCAAAAAGTTTGCCGACCACATAACGGTTAAATGAAAGTCCCTGATGATTCCCGGTGTCCAAGTTTTTTCCCATGTAGTAGACACCCTGTACATGTAAGAAAACAACTTTAATAGGGCATGACAGTGGTGTCTATTTTAATTCTATTATATTAATTATGTTTTGTGAATTATTGAAAGAATTACAGTTGCTTGAATGTCCATGATGTCTTAGAAGAACCAACTTCATTCCATACGTTTTTGCTTCTACTTTTTCTGTTATTTTCTTCTAGTCTTCTTCTGTAAATAATTATTTGGCTTTATTAATCTTCGTCGTGCATTGGGGTCATTATGACCCCTAAACGTGCACTACGTCAGCGAGTTGAGCGCAAGCTAATGCACGAAGAAGGTTAACTAAGATATTAAGACAAAATGATAATGACTTGAATCATTAAACTTTTCATTCCGTCTGTTTCGATTTCCAGACGCAGTTCGGACGATCCGCTTATCTCCGGAGGCACCAACGACAATCAGAACGATAATGAGCTTAGCGTTGCTACCGCGTCCCAGTCAATGTGTTCATCACCCACTCCCCCACCCACGCAGAAGCATCGCAACAGCATCGTCGTGCCCACATCGATCCTCTCGCCAGAACTTCCCGATACGCCCGTATCGCCACTGCCCACGCCCACGAAGCAATCCGGTGGACAGTCGAATCGCCGCGGGGCTGCTGCCGGAGGTACCGGCCGTCAACGACGCAAAGGGCCCATCAAGTTACGGTTCCATCACCAAGCCCTGCCACCAGAATATCTGGACCATTATGAGGCAACCCAGAACATCGCAGCCAAACGAGAACAACAGCAGCAACTGCAAAACTACGGCGGAACACGTTCTGGCAGGATGGAAAAGCAAGCGGAACAGGAACGTGAAGACCGCACCAACGAATCGGTAAGGAATTGGCTACAGAAGATTTTGGAACTTCAAAAAGAGGGCGTTTCCTTGGCGCCCGTTAAAGATGAAACGGAATCCGCCTTACAACGGTCATCTCCTGGAACCCAGAGGAATAAAGTCGTCAGCTATAGCGATTTACCGTACATGGGTGAAATGACTTTGGAGAATTCAAAACCTCGAAGAGGCAGAAAGCCAAAGAAGGCTGACATCTGCCATTTGATATACAAGAATTATGGTACAATATTGCCAGGAACGCCCAAACCAGAATCTCTACAAGATAGGGCAAACAATGGACATCGGACACAAACTAGGAGCAGTAGCTTACTAGAAAGACGCCTGATGTCCAACGACAAAAATCTCCAGGATGGAAAGGGAAAACGAGAAGAACCATTGAATCTTTGTGTCAGAGATGGCGGAGGTGATCCACTAGATTTATCGAGTTCAGAAAACGAAAGCGATGAAGTCTACGAGTCTTCATGTCCAACGCCAATCATTACACCAACTGACATCAACACTGACCAAGTACTTGCTTCAAATATGAAAATGTCACTGCCAAACCTGCACAGCACTGGTGCAGCAACACCGTCTAGTGGGGATACTCCATCAACAGCGGACACCCCACCGGGCTACATGTACTGGCCAAATATGGGAAGTTTTATTCACCCTATGGCTTTGTACTATCAGAAACTAGTTGATACCAACAACACGATAACTCCTGGTCAATCCAGCTCATCTCCTTCTAATTCAGTTCCCAGTACTCCAACTGAAATACTGAACCCCAAACTACCCGTTACATCAAACAGTTCAACACCATCGCCTTCATCACCGGTCGCACCTAAACAAGAGCCACAGCATACACTGATTCCCAAACCAATTTCCCAACTCATCAAACCAGAAAAAGTCTCCAAATCTCAATCAGACTCGCAATCGTCCACCAGCAAAAACTCACCCCCAACCCAGAAACGAAAACGATCAGCCATCTTCATCCCGCCAGTTCCGGCGGAAAACAGTACAAATCCTGCCACGGAAGTTAGCATTTGTAAGTTCAAGTTTACTGGTGGGGCCAAACCGTGCCTCCAGGAGAAAAAGATGCTCAGTGTAGACTCTGGAGGAAACTTCCGGTATTACTCCGGAACGGGAGATAAATCTATGCGAGGCTATGAGTTCTTCCCCCGTGAGAGTCTACAACAGAGCAGTCTCCACTCAACTACCACTACCGGAGCATTCCTGAACACTCCTCCGGTTGAGAAAATAGCCTGCGATCTGCCACCTCCATCGCTGGGACTTAGCAACGACATTCTGCAAATCCCGGACTTTCCCAGTGCAGCTAGTCTAACCGGATTAGCTTCACCGGGAAACCCTTTGAACCAGCACCGACGTCAACAACCTTCTGAGTACAGTGAAGCACGTCGTGCCAGGCGTCGTTCACGGCGCTCGTCTCAGCGTGAGTCCCTGGAGAAAACTTTCAAGGAGAAAGGGTTCCTCATCCAAACCCAACAAATGCAATCGGCTGAAGGTGCGACCTATTGTAAGTTTAGACAATTACGAAAATTTACCCGCTATCTCTTCCGAAGCTGGAAAGACTATCTTCCCGGAGAGCTACAACAGCAGCAGGGAACGACTTCCGGAGAGCATCCTCACGATGGGCTGTCAATGAGTGCCTCTGCAGACCTTCGCCTGGACGAGGACAGTCCTCTTCTCGAGTGTCCCAGTTCTCGTGCAAGCAACGGCCTCAGCGAAAGATCCGTACCAACTCCATCATCCATTTCAACCCCACCACCGGAAGTAATGCAATTGGAAGTCCACCGACGATCATCACAGCCTGTTTCTCCGTTATCCACGTCATCACCGATGTTCCATTCCGATCCGCTTACCCGGGAACGTCAGAGCTGACGACAAGGCAAGGATCGGTTAGAATGTAATCACAATTTTTATTGCCAAAGACTAGACCTTAAGAATGTAATAGCTAATTAAATTTTCACAGAGTTTTATTTGAGATAGACAAATTAACACGAATCATTTAATGAGAAAGAATTCTAGTCGTTTTTTGTATTTTATTTATTAATGTTTAAACTTAATTTTTAATTCAAAATTAAACAATCAATTTAATTTCCTTGTTGCCATACATTTGAATTACTTTTACTTTAGTTTGTGTTGAACGTTACTAAATAAAGAAAAGAAATAACAATTGACGTGATTATCTGAATTATTGTGAAAGAAATCCTTTATTATGTTGACACAGGTGTTCTCATGAGTAGAACTCCTGTATTAAATATTGCATGGTTTATGACCCGTCCATAAACTACCTAGACTTTTAGGGGAAGGGTGGTGGGAGATAGGAAGTGGGACCGCGAATGGGAGGGGGCGATCTGAGATGGCCTAAAAAAAGTCTACGTAGTTTATGGATAGTGCCTATGTGATACCACAGCAGACTGAATCTCAAATCAGCTACGTTCTGAATGATTGACAACACTTTTCCGGCTCTATCGGTATCAGTACTTATCGTGGCGCTAACAATGACCCTGACCAGGTAGTACCTGGTGATGGCCAAGCTGGTCAGTCGGGTACGAGGAATGGATGAGCAGTGCTGAGCGATTTTGTAAGAGAAAACTACAACGAGGTCGGTATTACTGCAGTATGGAACCCGGCAGAATGTTGAACGATACAAACAGCGGACCCGCCGCTTTTGAAAGAAAAAAAAAACGCCACCTGCCTGGAATAAGCGGTATGCGAGCAAATGTAGGGGGATTAGGGGCATAATGGACACCCTAAGCAAATGAGTATAACGGACAAAAACTTAACATATTATCAGTTGGCTTACATCTTTAACTTGTTTCCTACGTATTTCAATCATTTACAGCAGGTAGAATGTCATTACATATTGTGAAGAAATAATGAATTGTAAACCGTGTGTTTTTTGGGGCTGGCAGGAAAGGTACGGGGCGAAAACGACACCCATCGGGGCATAATGGACACCCCTGAATATTTTATGCTGTATCTTTGATAACATCGACCAGTTAAATAATTTGCCAACGGAGATCAATATCACAGATATAATACTCCATCTTAGACGAGTTTACATAACATCAAAGTTAATTAAATAAATTTTAGACTAAAATAATCGGATTGATTTTTTACAAACTCACTAAAACGCCTAACAGTATGCAACGCGCGTACATCCATTCATAATTGCCAGTGTTCATTTCGCCCCGAATCGACTACAGCATTTAAACTACTATTTTGAGTAAATTCTGATCAAAAATATAATACTTTATCCATTGCTAAATCTGCGTATACATGTAGATAAGCTAACAATTCGGTGGGCACACTCAAACACTCGTAATACCTTATTTGCTGCTGCTTCGAAATTATAAGAAATTCACCATATGGAAAACATACTTCAATTTCAATGATATTTTGGTTATTTTGAAGGAATATGTATGGTACTTTTGATAAATAGAACAATGACTTGTTCCTTTACACTTATGCATTAAAAGTTTTGCCTAAAATTCAACGGTTTCGTCAAAAACAGGGGTGTCCATTTCGCCCCGGGTGTCCATTATGCCCCTAATACCCCTAACTGCTGTGCCGTTCTCAAGGAATACGCAAGTTCTACCGTAACAGGGCCATGAGCCGAAATAATGCAGGAATAAGAACGAGAGTTTCAATCTGAACGGACATAAGGTTATTGAAAGGTAGAAGCAGCGCCTAAACGGCGTAGCAAACGTAGATATGGGGACAAAGGCAATAAGGTGCTGTTCATAAACCACGTAGGCCAAAATTTGCTCATCTCAGAATTTCAATTCCAGTTTTTTTTTTTCAATTCGAGCCATTTCAAGATTATCAATAATTAAGAGTTTCAGAATAAAAAATGTAAAGGAATATACCATTCAAATGATTTAGGATTTCATAAACAACTAGCTGTACCCGGCAAACTTTGTCTTGCTTACTGCGTTTTTTGGCGTTTCAAGTCCCTAGCCAAGTCCAAGTCCCCGTTCAAAATGTCTGAGAACTCGATTTTCAAAAACTTTCAATTATTCAATGTTTTTTGGTTCATAAACCTTCCTTGGGTGAAAACTAACAGACAAAATAAAGATAATCCAAATCGGACGTTCCGTTCGCGAGTTATGCGCGGTCCCACGTATGCCACTGCATTTTTATATACCGTAAAACGGGGTATCTTTGATAATGCGGGTAACTTTGATAGCGCGACAGGCATTGTACAGTTTATCTTTTAACCATGATTCCTTTAATCAGTTAAGGAAAAAGCAAACGTAGATCAATTCTATACATATGATAGTTCATCTTAGGCGTATTTATAAAACCTAATTTATATACAACTTTTTGGGCAAAAAATATAAATTGTTGATATTTTTGTCATTTGTCAACCCCTCCGAACAATCTGCTATACGACTTCGTTTGAACTATTTTTTAATGAATGGTTGCTTATTCCCGATAGATCTATCATAGTAGATTCCAAATCTGGCCTTAAATCTCTTAACAAAGTGTATTTTTACGAACTGGAAGGATTTTTGTAAATTTGGTCATAAATCTCCATACAACGATAAACGCCTAAAAGTATGCAATGCCCTTGTAATTTTATGTAGGTCAATCAGTGTTGTTCGAAATTTGTTAATGAAACATTCAAAAACTACCCAAAAAAAGAAAACTTACCATGAATAGCATGTAATAATATGTTGATGTTCCGTTAAACATATATTTTTACAAAGACAATGTTTTTTTTATTGCACAAACTCATTTTTTAAATGTAGAATTTAGTAAAAAAAAAAAACAATGTTTTGATATTAAAGTTCCATCTGATATATTCCACAACGCTTCTCTTATCATGTTCATACTCCTAAGTTTTCAATCTGTGATTGTTTTCTAAGATTTGATGTGTTTTCAGGGCACTATCAAAGTTACCCCAAAATGAAAATCTGATTCTCGCTCATATGAAAAACTAAAACTTACCCAAACTATTTGAGATTATCGGATCTTTCAATTGCAATTGATAACTTATACCCCAGTACTTGTTTTAAAAATATAAAATTAGGGGGAATACTGTTACATGGAAAAATATAAAGAAAAATCGCTGAAAAGCTATCAAAGTTACCCCGTTTTACGTACACTAAAGTTTTTTTTTACGACGGTAATGGTACCGCGTAAAAAAAATCGCGTTATTTCAAAAAACATCGTAAAAAACCGCGTTATTTCAAAAACCGTCGTAAAAAACCGCGTTATTTCAAAAAACGTCGTAAAAAAGTCAAAAAAATTCAAGTCACGTTAGATGCAATCCTGACTACTTTGCGCGTGTTTTTGAAAAAAACTCGTTTTTTTTACGACGGGTTTTGAAAGAACGCGGTTTTTTACGACGTTTTTTTTTTTGAAATAACGCGGTTTTTTTACGCGGTACCGCGTAAAAAAAACTTCAGTGTATATAGAAGATAGAAGATTATCAAACTTGGTTTCCATATAAACCACAACAAATTTCGCCAAGAACCTATCTTTATATTTTAAGTATTTTTTTCATGAATATTATTATTTTATCTCTACTGCAGACTCAATGTAGGATCATAGACTTGGTAGGATCGTTAGCCTATCGTGTGAGGAAGTTGTACATGAAATATTTATTTTGTTTGTATCTTTAGAACGACACGAAGTATGTTTTTTTCTTAACTGCGCAAAGTTTGGTACGTACACGGTATTTTTCAGGAATACAAAAACAACATGTCTAATTTGCCGGATATGGCGGAACCAGTTCCGGTAGGGAAAAGGATGGACTTTCTAGAATCATATGCTGCTAATTCACAAGTTTTGACTTGCATTCAATTCAAATACCTAAACATCATGCTAAGAGCAAAAAACCTGGGATTTCTTATTAATTGGGTTGTTTAGTGAATTAAATATTGCCTTTTTCTTTAGCCTAATCGAAAGAGCTCATTTTTCTGAGTATAACGTGATTTTATTGCGTTCCAATTCCTTTGTTTTGATGGTTAAATAAACAAAACAGTTTTAATTTCCGTGGATAGAATGACAGTTCAATCGATAAAGTGACAGTTCGCCCCGAACAAAAAAAAATCCCCATATAAACTTTAAATGCATTTTAAAAATAGTTCCCGGGCAGCTAAAATGATGAAATTTTGGATTTCGACTAATTTTTGGGCGGAGATTCCGATTATGCAATAATCTGGATACCCCTAAAGAACCCAATTCCTCCAGGGACAACATCACAAATTCCTCCAGGTATTTTTTCAGGAACTTCTCCAAGAATTTCTTCTTTGTGAATTCTTCCATGGACGTTTTGCGGAGTGCCGATAATGATGGTTTCAGGGAATGTTCCAAGAAATGCTTCAGGAATTTCTCGCACGATTCCTTCAGATTTTTATACAGATACTTTTGCAAGGATGCATCGACGAATTCCTCCAGGAATTTTCCCATAGCTTCCTTCAGTGATTCCATCATGGATTCCTACAGAAATTTCTTCTAGAATTCCACTAGGGATTTCACCAGACATTCCTCCGGAAATATCTCAGGGATATCTTTATAGGTTCTTTCAGTGAATGTTCCAGTGCTTTTTTTTAGGATTCCTTCAGGAATTTCACTAGAGATCCTTTTAGGTTTTTCTGAAGGTATTCCTTCAGTGTTTTATTCACATCATATATTCTTTCAAAAATTCCATCGGAGATTGCTCCAATAATTCCTTATGGAATTCTTCCAGGATTTTTTTTCAGAAAAAATCACCAGAAATTATACAAAAAATGATTCAGGATTTCCTTAAATTTTTGTTCAAAAATTCTCTTGGAGTTCATCCAAGGATTCCTTTAACAATTCGGAAAAGAAAGTACTACAGACATGGATTCCTTCAGATTTTTTTCTAGGTATTCCTATAGAAATTCTTCGTTAAGGAAGCTCTCCAAGAATTTTGTTAGGAATTTCTCATGGCATTGCTCTCGATTCCTTCAAGAATTCCTACCGTATTTTTCTAGGAACTACTTCAGGGATTGTTTTAAAAATTCCTCCAAGGATTCCCCTAGGAACTCTTCTTTGGATTTCTTCAGGAATTCCCCCAAACATCTTTCAAGAACTCTACATGAATTAATCCAGGACTGCTTCCAGGAATTGTTTTGGGATTCCTCTTTGGATTGCTTCCAGGATTCCTCTTGGGGTTTCTTCAGGAATTCCTCCAGGGATTCTTCGAGAATATATTCCTCCAGGAATTTGTCTACATATTCCTCCAGGAATTCATACATGTATGTCTCCTAGAATTCCTCCAGGAATTGTTCCAGGCATTCTTCTAAGAATTCCTTCAGGAATTTCTCTAGGGAATCCTTTAGGGATTGCGCTAAGGATTTTCTCCAGAAGTTGCTTCAAGAATACCTCCAGGAATTTCCATTGGAATTTCTTTATGGATTCCTCCAGGGATTTCTCTAGGCTTGTCTCCAGGTATTCCACCAGGAAATTCTCCAGGAATTCCTCCAGTGACTCTTACAAAAATAAAAGAAAATTAAGTATTACATAGTATTAAAAGGCTCAAATAACCATCATTCAGTTATCAGTAATCATCAACCATTGAAAAGCAGTTTTCTTACTAGAAATCCAAAAACCGTTAATCAAAATTATTTCACTGTTATTCACATGCTAAGTAGAGTACAGTGATAAATTTTCATTAAAATTGGTTGTGATTTCAGCGAAAAAACTGCTTTTGATTTTTTAATGAAGGATGATGGTTTGTTTCCTCTTAACATATCACGGACACACAAAACCTTACAAATTCACAAATAAGAGACATTATCAATTAGCACAGCACAACACAAAACATAAACGTGCCCTGTTACCCAGATGGATAACACCTTTCGATCACAGGATGACGAGGACCCAAACATCAGTCATCCTGGAATTGTATTTTAGTTGGCAGTTTGCCTTTTAGTTCACAGCATTTGTTGCTGTGTTCATAGCTTGGTTTTGTCTAAGAACACTATTCGAAATCGGGCATCCCATTTCGGGGTTCAATACTTGAGCTCAATAACTTGAAGTCCGTGGCAGGAAGAGGTTTACATCTCTAGTACTTGAATTTGGCCTCATGGGCCTCTATTTTTCCAGAACACTATAAATGTGCATTAACATTATGGGAACATATACAAGTTAAAATAAAACATACAACACAAAGAACGCACGAATGACTCCTCCTCTCCTCTTCTTGGCGTAACGTCCTCACTGGGACAAAGCCTGCTTCTCAGCGTAGTGTTCTATGAGCACTTCCACAGTTATTAACTGAGAGCTTCCTCTGCCAATGACCATTTTGCATGTGTATATCGTGTGGCAGGCACGAAGATACTCTATGCCCAAGAAAGTCAAGGAAATTTCCTTTACGAAAAGATCCTGGACCGACCGGGAATCGAACTCGACACCCTCAGCATGGTCATGCTGAATACCCGTGCGTCTCGCCGTGCGTTTACCGCCTCGGCTATATGGGCCCGAATGACAAACTTATAACACATTAAACAATTATTCTGTCTTATAATTGTAACAAATATTTATACCCGCAACAACTCCCCCAGGAATTTCTCCAAGAATTCATCGAGGAATTACCCCTGTCAAACGCGAATGACCCCTCCAGGGATTCCTTCACAGATCCCTCCAGGAATTGATCCAGGAATTCATTCAGGAATTCTTCCAGATATTCCTACAGCAATTTCTCCAGTAAATTATCCAATAAATTTTGCATGGATGCCTTCAGAAATTTCCTCCCGGAATTTATCCAGTAATCCTTATAAGAATTCTTCCAGGGATCTGGATTTCCAAGATCTGCGCCAGAGATTCCTCTAGATATTCCTACTGGCATTCATGCAGAAGTTCCTCCAAGATTTCCTCTTGAAGTTTCCCCAGGAATTCCTCACGGGTTTTGTCTAGGCATTCCTTGAGGATTTTATCGTGGAATTTTTCAGGCATTACTCCAGAAATTCTCTTGGGATTTCCCCGGGAATTTATTCAGGAAATCCTCCAAGGATTCAATGGAAATTCCTCTAAGATTCCAGGAATTTCTCCAAAGATTCCTCCAGAAAATTCCCCCAAGAATTCCTCTAGAGATTTTTCTAGGAATTCCTCCAGAGTCTCCTCTTCCAATTCAAGGGATTTTGCTAGGAATTTGTCCATAAGTTCCTCCAGGATTTCCTCCAGGAATTGCTTCAGGAATTCTTCCAGCGTTTTTTAAAAGAATTGTTCCAGGGATCCCATTAAGGATCCCTCCAGAAATTCCTCTAAAAATGTCACTTGAATTTCATCGAGAGATTTATTCAGAAATTTCTCCAGGGATTCCTCCCGGAATTTCTCTGGGGAATCTTCCAGGAATTCCCCAAGGAATTCATCCAGGGATGCCTTCAGGAGTTCTTCCAGGAATTTATTTAGGGATTTCCAAGAATTGCTCCGGGTATACTTCCAGAAATTCCTCCAGGGGTTCCTCCAAGGATTTTTTCAGATTTGTCCAAGAATTGCTTCAGCAATTCATCCAGAAACTCCTCCAAGAATACCTCCAGGCAGTGCCGGATTTAGGCCTCGGGGGCCCGGGGCAAACCCTAAAAAGTGGGCCCCCAGAATGAAAATTTCGAAAAAAATGAAACATACAATTACGTTTTATTTTCTTAGTCTTATGTATTATTTTAGACCTAATATTCAGGCTTATTCTCGCCCCATTTGATTTACATTAGTCGTCTCACGTCACGTGAGACGAAACCGTCCGTCTCACCTCACACGCCGCGCAGAATAAGCCTGATTGAAAGCTCCTGATTTCTGAACTTCTCAAAAACTCCGACAAATAGAAAATTATTCGAACATTTAATTTGATATTTGACTCAAATGTCAAAATGCTAGCGTAAATGACATCTCGTTCAAATAGTACATATATTTTAAACTTTCATCCGAATGGGGCACGTTCGGTGTAGTACTAGAATTGAAGTAATGAGCTGAATTTTTGTATGGTGAGAAGGTCAATTCTCTGTTTCTGCAAATAAATGGTTCAAAAAGCGTGGGTATTGTGATTCTTTGTCTAATTTAATGCTGTTTGAGCAAAACTTTGGATAACTATGTTGTTTATGTTGCAAGAAATGGAGAAAACAACAACACGGTTACTCAAAGTTTTGCTCAAACAGCATTAAATTAGGCAAGAAATCATAATACCCACGCTTTTTGAACCATTTCATTGCAGAAACGGAGAATTGGCCTTCTCACCATACTAAAATTCAGCTCATTACTACAAATCTAGTACTTCACCGATCTGTCCTATTTTTTTTTTTTTTGTAAACACATTTATTTAGTTCATCTTACATTCAAGGACAATCACAACGTAAAACAAAGTCAAGAGCTTCTACAGTAAAATTACAATTGACATCTAAAATAAAGTTTACATAAACAATAAACATTTTTAGAGCCTTGTTTCGGGAATTCAAATCCGTGTTTCTGAATTCTGGTATAGAAAACATTTTGAATGTTAATCTTCTATTCAAGATTGTTTCCAATTTTGGACGAAGATAGTTCCACAGATGATGTACACGAACACACGTTGACAGTTTATGCTCAAGGTCTTCATCTGCGTTGGGGCACCGATTACATCTTGGACTGCCTTGCCTATTCTGTCTGTAGAAAAGGGCACCATGTGGAATTTTGCCATTGACAAACAGGTAGTAGGTGGACTTCTCCGCTGTTGTTAACACTTTGCTTCGAATATTCCGCCAGACTCTGGGCCATTGAACATTTGGATTTTCTTCTTCGACTTTCGGTGGTTTTATCGAGTTACGGAAGATGGCGTGTATTGCTGGTGCAGCTGGGTTCCTGATCGTGTTTTCAGGAAGGTATGGCAGTTCTTTCGCAACTTGTTTCAAACAAGGATACAATGCTGGAATACCGTTGATGTTTGGAGGGTTGACCATATGCTGAATTAACGATGCAGCGAACGGAGTGTATTGTTGGCACTGCAGGAACCGATTCAACAGCAAGGCTTTACACTTTTGCATCGGGAGATGCAGATTGAGCCCCCCCTTTTCCACTGGAATCGATAGTTGCTCCATTGCTATTCGACATGGATAACGTGACCAGATGAAACTCCCGATACGAGATGTTATTTTTGCCACTGCAGCGTTAGAGATGCTGAGAACTGACGCCATGAACCAAAGACGTGAAGAAATAAACGTATTGGTTAGGATAACTTTCTGATGCACGCTTAAGTTCCGCTGCTTGAAGAGCCACATGAGCCGGGATGTTTTCTTTATGACTTCTGCCCAGTTGAAGTCTATGGTGCGTTTGAGAGAGTTGAAGTAGGAGACTCCGAGAATTTTGACGTTCTCTGCAGTCTTCAGCCAATCGACCGCTTGGCACGCAGTTTGCCGAGCTCCTATGTTGATAGATGTCGTCTTGGTGAGATTGAGCCTTGCCCCCGAATACATTCCGAAGTCCAGGAACGCCTTCCTAATCGATGCCAACTTCGTTTCATCCACAACAATTATCGATATGTCGTCAGCATATGCCACAACGAGTTCTAAAGGATGGTTGCAAATGGATGTGAGTTTTTCAAGGAGAGGATGAAGGTATAGGACAAAAAGGTGCATACTTAGAGGGTCACCTTGGCGTACTGATCGCTGGATTGGGATTTCAGGACTGAGATTTCCGTTCACAAGCACTCGGGAATGAGACACAGACATGATTTTTTCAACAAGACAAACAAAATCCGTATTGAAACGCATACTACGTAGAACATGTAACAGAAAATTAACATTCACACGATCAAAGGCATGATCTAGATCAAACGAAATGAGCTTTCCGGTTCTTCTTTTGCAATTTATCTCAGCGATTCTATCCTTGATGGCACTCACGGCTTCAAATATGTTCCTTTTCGAGTTTGAACACTTTTGATTGGAGTTTAGAAGATTGTTGACTGTCATAATCTTTTCCATCCTCTGTTTGAGGATGCGAGCAAGCAACTTATAATCAAAGTTTAACAATGATATAGGTCTGTAACCCTTGATTGAATCGTCTTCTACTTTTTTCTTGCTGAGCACAATTATGCCGTCAACAAATTTCTGTTGAATATTTCCACGGAGAGCCTCATTGAGGATGAGATTCAGTTGACGGTGGATAATATCAAAGGATTTCAAATAAAATTCTTTTGGAAGACCATCAGTGCCTGGGGATTTGCGAGAAGCGCTAGATTTAATAGCAAAATAGATTTCTTGAGTTGTCAATTCATCCATAGATTCAAGGTTTGCTTGACAGTTTGGAGGAATAGATCTGTTGCACGGAAACTCTGTATTTACAGAAAGGTTTTCGGCAGCATAGAGGGCTTCGAAATACTGGTGAACGTGTCTTTCAATTTCAGCGGAGTTCTGCAAACGATTGTTTTGATGCGACATTGTTTGAATAGTGCTTCTATTCTTCTTTCGAAGGCGTTCTCCCAGCTGAAAGGAAGAAATTTTTTCTCCGGATATGGTCACTTCATTTATTCTTTCGAAAGCTTTCGAAAACTTGCTTTGCAAATGCAGCATTTTGCCTTTGATCTTATTCACCTCTGAAAGCCCCTGTGGGTTGGCAAACGTATTATCATATGCTTCGCGTAACCTTCGGTACAAGAGCTCATTTTTGGCATGAAACTCTCGAAATGCTGCGTTTGTCTTCCACTTGAAGAAGCTAATAATCTTAGGTTTAGCAAAGTTTAACCACCAAGACATCCAACTATCAAAATATCGTCTGTCTTTTAACCATCGATTCCACTTAATCTCAAATTCTTCGAGGTTTTCTGGAGTTAACACATGTGTTCTCATCGACCAAAACCCACGACCATGTGGTCTTCCTAAATTTGGAAGGCAACATCTTATTTTGAAGGCCTTATGATCGGAGAAAGACGTAGCAAAATATTCGGAAGTGCGGAGCGACGATACAAGGGACGGAGAAACATATATTCTATCGAGACGAGAAGCACAATTGGGACGAATGAAACTATATTCAATTTGATTTCTATGAAGGCAATTCCACGTATCACACAGCTGTAGAGAATCAATCAATTGTTTAAGAGACTGACTATGATTACTAGATCCCATTGAATCTTTGGCAGACACAACACAGTTAAAATCTCCACCGAGAACAAGATGAGGAGTAGACTGTTGCAAATAGAAGGGTAGTGTTTGTCTGAAGAATACTTCTCTAGACAAGGCATTTTGAGTCCCCGATGGAGCGTAAACATTACAAACAGTCACACAGTTTCCTACATTCACACACATAACACGACCATCTAGACTTCGCTGAACATTGCTAAATGGAATACACGACTTTATTGCAATAGCAGTTCCTCGTTTTGCATTATCAACGTTTGTAATGACAGTGAAGCCTGGTATCGAGAGGCGTGCATTTTCGACTTCTTGTAACAAGACGATATCCAAATCCATCAAACGGAAGAACGAACACATAGACTGAATTTTGTTTGCACTAGATATGGTACAGATATTCACACTTCCTATATTGTAACTGATGGATGGATTGCTCATTGTTCAATGGTTAGCTTTGGGGGGCCGACATACACCGCGGCCTACTCGGGGTTAAGTTTATTAGTAGTAGGATTTTTCGAGAGATACTGTCCTGGATACTGTTACCGCAGACAGACGTTCTAGCTCGAACAAATTTATTCAAATTTTCTATGTAAATTTTCACTAGCGACACCTAGGCAACCGATTGCCACAGTGCAGTCGCGTGCAGTTGACAGTTTGAGAAACCACGTGCTTCCAGCCGCTTACTTACCACCCAATTCACCACCCACCGAAAAATAAAATCAAAACAAACACTGTCAAAACCATTCCTACATCTGCGTCACATTCACAAAGATTTCCCAATGCGAGTGAAGTTCATCCAAATGCAGTTTTATTCAAGCAAATCTATGTAAAACAAAAGTAATAATAAGTACAATATTTTACAAGAGTCCTGCGCTAATTTGTGCAAAAGATTTAAGACATTAAATAAAAGTCATTTACTCTGCACAAATTATGTGGAAACATTATTAGCGTGCAACACGTGCGGTCTTCCCGCCATCCGGCTGGAAGACGACCGTGGTGACAGTTGTTGGTCGCAACGCACATGTGAGGCAGCGATTGGATATGAACGTCGCTAACGCCATCTGTTCGCTGATTGCCACTTGGCAATTTGTGGCGGCCATGTTTTTTACACAAGCTGCTGAGTCAAACTTGAACGTCTGTCTGCGCTGTTACTTTAGGATTTGAAAAGTGGGTCAACTTTTTGTTTTTTTGATCGTCCCTTACGCTTCACTTCCTGGAACGACTCGTCATCTTGCGAAGATTCACCACAGTCGCTTTCGGAAATCTCCATAGTGATGTTGGGAGGGAGATTGAGATCGGGATGACTGGAAGGAATATGGAAAAACCTCACAGAACTCGTTGCTACATCATTTACAGCGGCCTGCTGTGTGGATTGATCTGCGAATGGTTGTTTTTCTGCTACTGTCTCGCCTATCACGGTGTACCGTGCTATTTCTCCTATCTTCTGCTTTGCGATTTCCATCCTTTGTTTCTCCCGGTTACTTGAATTCATCTGCTGATCGATTTCACCGGCGGGAGGAGCGGGGCCATCGGGTTGGTCGGACGCGAGCAGGGGAGCACTTGTGCTGGCTGCACTACTGGCTGCTACGCTGACTGGTGCTGGAGCTGAGGATTTGTTCAGTGCGACGAAATTTGGCATTAAGGTAGATGCACTTTGATTCACCACACTTGCAAAGCTGGCGGGTTGACTGTTGTTGGATTTTGCCGCGGCCTTCAGGCGATTGTTGAGATCCACTTTCTGACCTAACAGTTTTTTGTTCTCGACACACGTGGAACCGGGATGTGACGGGTTGGTACAGTGCTTGCACGTGTGTACCTGGTTCCGGTAAGTGACTAGGGTTTGCTCCCCCTGAATTGTTACGAAGGATTTAATGTGCCGACGTAGAATTATTTTCACGACGCGCACACCCGTTGGTATCCCTTTAAGGGGGTAGTTTTCACCCCAGACTTGATCCTGGATCGTAATCACCTCACCGTATTGTTTCAAAAACTCCACTAATTCTTCGTTCCGAATGTTTTCGGACAGGTCATGAAACTTCACTTCGGTACCGCCGTCGTCCATGGCGAGACGGACCTTCACCTTAGTCTTGTTCACTTCGATCTCGTGTTTCGCGTGATGATTTTCGACAACAGTTTGTGCCGTTTGCAAATCGCGGCACTTGATATGCACACAGTTTTGTGCGTGGTTCATTTGTAGACGAACGACATGATCCACAGTCAATTCGAGGGATTCGTGGACGAACTTGTGAATGTCCTCAAACGACGGACGCTTTGGGAAGTTCGTGAGATCAATTTTGAACGTATTTTCACGCGGTCGCACGGAAGCCATAGTAATGGTATTTGCTTAACGTAGCAAAAACGAAACCGGTCGTCAGTTAGAACTGACGCGAACACTTTTTCCACACACCGAAGTGCGTGTTTGAAATAAGAAAAAATAATTTGAAACGGAGCTTGCTTTTCAGACGTCTGGTCGCAGCGATAGCTTGAACCTAACTCTCCTATTGAAAACATTTATACAAGTTTAAGAACTTAGCGTTCAGTTAAATATCTACAAAAACAAGCAGCAACTTTATTTGAGATTGCACGGGATCGACGAGTATATCAAAATTCAGATTATATAAAGATTAGTCTCTTGGGAGCAACTGTAGCAATTAATCTTAATATCTTCAGTAAAACCAAACATAAAGATATGGAAAGTTACAGTTTCCATGACACTCGGTTTTCAAAACTAGCCTTAACTCCCAAACATCTCCAGAATTCATCATCTTCTCTTTTTCATGATAGCAGCGAGCTGATGCAAATAAGTATAAGACATTTGTTTCCAAAATATAGTCATAATCAACAAACGTATGTATAATTGTATAATCATTGTGAAATTCAAATAATAGATAAATTTGTGAAACTATTGAAATTTATATTGATGTACAATTACTCAAAAGCTTAATCTTTCTTGCACTCTGCTTAGAGACACTTTTTGTAGCAACTTGAAGTCACGGAAAAGTGTTTCCACTCGATAAGAACTTTCAAGGGTAGAGGTAGAGAAAATCGCATATTTTCAAATACTGCACCACTCTTTGGCGAGCGTTCGTGCGAGACAGTCGCAACTTTTCGTTCGTCCGGTTTGTCTCCCGATTCTATCCAGTTCGGTGGCTTTTTCCAAAGTGCTAGTTTTCCGAGTGATCAAGTGTTGAAGTGATTATCCCTAGTGGGACGAGTGCGGTTGGCTAGGCCACAATTTTTGCCGCAAAAGTTCGTTTGGTTTGAGTAAAGTTCACGTTTTCATTATATCACGTGGCGCATTGTCCAATTATCGAGCACAGCAGTGCAGCACCCCCCGCACACCGCGCCGCTTGCGCGGCCGTGATCGGCTTCTTCCAGTGAGTACCCAAGCTCATCGTCGTCGACAGCAGCAGCCCACCGAGAGAAGAGCAGAGAGCGTTCAACCGGCGCACACCAGCGCAGCGTCGGGCGCTCAGCAGCAGCTCGCTTCCTCCCTGTGCGGGCCATCCGATCGCTTGGACCTGTCGTCGTCGAGCCTGTGGCTAAACAGAGTGCACAAAGATAAGTAGATAAAGTTACCTCTCGTTGTTCCCCCCTCTCCACTGACTCTTTGATTAGATTTAATTTGGTACATAAGCAGGTTTTTCTCACTTTTCCTGTAGCGTTAATTTTGTCCCTTGTTTTTTGATTATTTCTCGTCCCCGTGATAGTGTTAGTTTAAGGTTTTTGAGTGCCCCGTGGTGGTAGTCAACTACCACAATGGGCGATGATGACGATGGCGGGGGTACGTCGTACCGCATCAACGAAGCTTCGTTATTGGCATCGGACTGCTCGAGCCAACAAGGCGATGTAAATGCTAATTCCTTTGTCTCCCTTCACCCTGGTGCTTCTGCAATGGACACCAACAGTAAATTTGTTTCGACGTCCCCCCGCCTCAAGGCCTACCCTCCCGACTTTGGCGGGCCATATGTTGTTTTCTTCCGACCCAAAGGCAAACGTTTGAACACCGTTCAAATCAGCAAGGATCTGACTAAGCGGTATTCTTCCGTTGTCTCCATTGACATGGTCGGTACAGCTAAGCTTCGGGTGACAGTAGGCGACCGAAAACACGCTAATGAGATTGTGGCCTGCGAGTTGTTTACACTTGAGTACTTCGTTTACCTTCCGAGCGCGTCGATAGAGATTTCGGGGAAGGTCGCCGACGCATCTTTGACCTGCGAAACGATCATGCAAGGCTGTGGTCGTTTCCATAATCCTTCTCTACCTCCTGTCCAGATACTGGATTGCCGGCAACTGCATTCGGTATCCCAGGAGGGCGAGAAGAAGGTTTACACACCATCTGAAGAATTTTCTGTGACCTTCTCCGGATCTGTATTACCAGATCTGCTGGTGATTGGCAAACTTCGGCTACCTGTGAGGCTGTATGTACCGAAGGTAATGAATTGCATCAATTGCAAGCAGCTGGGCCACACCGCTCAGTACTGCAGAAATAAACCTCGCTGTGCAACATGCGGGGAGAGACATGTGGACGGTGCGTGTAAAACGCCGCCCAAGTGTGTTTATTGTGGCAGCGACCGTCCACATGATCTGATTGATTGCCCAAGGTACATACAGCAGAAAAAACATCAAAAACGATCGTTGCAGCAGCGATCACGGCGAAGCTACGCCGAAATGCTGAAAAAAGCTGCCCCGACCGTTGAATCCCGTAACATCTACTCGGCTTTATCTCTCGATGATCAGGGCTCTGACTCTGAGGTCGGGGACGGGGTTCCCTTTGTTTTCAAGGGTGAAACGAGGAAACGGATGAGGCTCCAGAGACCCACCAAAAAACCTCGGAATCTGCCTAGCAGCGACCCCCAACCCACCATGACAAATTTGAAGAGTGGTAAGAAAACCACAAAACGTTCCCCTCCGGGATTCAAAATCCAGGACGAACGAGACTTTCCATCACTCCCGGGAACATCTAAAATCCCAGATGTCCCACGTTTTTCGAATTCTCAACCGGAAAGACAGCATTCGGAGCACCAGGAGCAACCTCATGGTGCACCATTGTTTACGCTCTCTGGCATCGTAGACATCATCCTCAGCTTCTTCAATGCTTCAGATTCCGTGAAGAACATTGTAAAAGGACTTCTTCCTTGTGTGACCCCTCTTTTGAAGCAGTTGGCTTCTAAAATGCCCCTCCTTGCGACAATCGTATCTTTCGATGGCTAATTTAACCACCGAGGTCGAAGATACGATTTCGGTTCTACACTGGAACTGTCGTAGTATTACACCGAAATTAGACGTTTTTAAATTTTTAGTTAACAATTTACAATGCGATGTTTTTGCACTATCCGAAACATGGCTGACACCTGATGTAACCTTACCTTTTCCCGATTATAATATCATTCGCCTTGATCGATCCGACTCGTACGGAGGGGTGCTTCTAGGGATCAAGAAGCAGCACTCATTTTACAGAGTCGATTTTCATCCGATGACAGGCATTGAAGCCGTCGCATGTGAGGTGACTATCCGAGGTAAAACCCTCAGTGTTGCCTCCATATATCTTCCTCCGAGAACTGTGATATCTCGCAGGGATCTCGCCCACATCTGCTCGGTTATGCCCGAGCCTCGGTTGCTCATGGGAGATTTCAACTCCCATGGTACAGGCTGGGGGGAACTGTACGATGACAGCCGTTCAACGTTGATATATGACCTCTGCGACGACTTCAACATGACAATTTTGAATACCGGAGAAGTTACACGAGTGGCACCTCCAGCTCAAGATGGCAGCCCTAGAAACAGCCGATTAGACCTCTCAATCTGTTCGAGCTCACTATCGCTGGAGTGTACATGGAAGGTTATCCAGGATCCCCATGGTAGTGATCATCTGCCGATTGTTGTTTCTATTTCCAATGGGTCACATCAACCTCCATCTATCGACATCGCCTACGATCTCACCAAGCACATTGACTGGGAGAAGTACGCAGAAGCAATTATCGACGGTGAGCAATCGGTAGAAGTCCTTCCACCGCGGGAAGAGTATCAGTTTCTATCAGAACTGATCATCAGTAGCGCGCTTCAGGCACAACGTCGACCAGTGCCAGGTCCGTCGGTTCGCAGGAAACCCCCCAATCCGTGGTGGGATAGTGAGTGTACAGAAATCTATCGCGAGAAATCCGCGGCGTTCAAAGAGTTTCGGAAACGCGGTTCGGTCGAAAACTTCAAGCGGTTCGCTTCCCTTGAAAACAAGTTCAAGAACTTGATCAAGGCGAAGAAAAGCGGTTACTGGCGTCGGTTCGTCGAGGGTTTGTCGCGCGAGACTTCGATGAGAACTCTTTGGAACGTCAGTAGAAGAATGCGTAACGCGTCGTCGGTCAACGAGGATCGAGAAAGCTCTCCTCGGTGGATTTTCAAGTTCGCAAAAAAAGTTTGTCCAGATTCCGTACCCGTGGAGCGAATAATTCGTGATGTTTCCGAGGATAGGGACGACATGGATAGGCCGTTTTCGATGGTTGAATTCTCACTTGCTCTTCTTTCATGTAACAATTCCGCTCCAGGAATGGATCGAATCAAGTTCAACTTGCTCAAAAACCTCCCCGACGTCGCTAAGAGGCGCTTGTTGAACTTGTTCAATCAGTTCCTGGATAACAACATCGTTCCGGATGACTGGAAACAAGTGAGGGTGATAGCTGTTCAAAAACCCGGGAAACCCGCGTCGGATCATAATTCGTACCGTCCAATCGCGATGTTGTCTTGTCTACGGAAGCTGTTGGAGAAGATGATTCTCTTTCGACTGGACAAATGGGTTGAATCGAATGGCATGTTGTCAGATACACAGTTTGGTTTCCGCAGAGGCAAAGGTACGAACGACTGTCTTGCGTTGCTTTCTTCAGAAATTCAGCTTGCCTTTGCTCAAAAGCAGCAAATGGGCTCAGTGTTTTTGGATATTAAGGGGGCTTTTGATTCAGTTTGTGTCGATGTTCTTTCTGACAAACTACACGACAGTGGCCTTTCACCAATTCTGAACAACTTTTTGTATAATTTGCTGTTTGAGAAGCAGATGAGTTTCGCTCATGGCGACTTGACAGTTTCACGAATTAGCTACATGGGCCTCCCCCAGGGTTCATGTCTAAGCCCCCTTCTTTACAACTTTTATGTCAGAGACATAGATGATTGTCTCATGGAAAACTGCACGTTAAGGCAGCTTGCGGATGACTGTGTTGTCTCTGTAACGGGATCAATAGCAGTCGATCTGCAAGGACCACTACAGGATACTTTGGACAATTTGTCTACTTGGGCTCTCAAGCTGGGTATCGAGTTCTCTCCGGAGAAAACTGAGATGGTTGTCTTTTCTAAAAAACACAAACCGGCTAAGTTTCCGCTCGTTCTGATGGGTAAGACAATCACTCATAGCATGTCTTCACAATACCTCGGCGTCTGGTTCGATTCCAAATGCACCTGGGGGAAGCATATTGTGTATCTGATACAGAAATGCCAAAAACGAATCAACTTTATGCGAACTATTACCGGAACATGGTGGGGAGCACACCCGGAAGATCTGATCAGGCTGTACCAAACAACCATTCTATCGGTTTTAGAATACGGTAGCTTCTGTTTTCAATCCGCGGCGAAAACACACTTGCTGAAGCTTCAACGGGTTCAGTACCGTTGCCTTCGGATCGCGTTAGGTTGCATGAACTCGACTCACACAATGAGTTTAGAGGTACTTGCTGGTGTACAGCCTCTGACAGACCGCTTTGCGGAGTTGTCGTTCCGGTTCCTCATCCGATGCGAGGTTGTGAATCCGTTAGTCATAGAAAACTTCGAAAAGCTGCTCGAACAGAATCCCCAAACTCGTTTTATGAGTGTGTACTACTGGTACATGACACTGGAGGTAAGCCCAAATCCGGTTAACACCAATCGTGACAACTTCTCAGACTTCGACAGCTCCTCTGTGGATTTTGATCTCTCTATGAAGGATGAGATCACCGGTATACCGGAATCTTTTCGTTCCATATGTATTCCACAAATTTTTGCAAGTAAGTTCGGGCATGTTAGCGGGGCCAGACAGTTCTTCACAGATGGTTCCAAAACCAATGATTCGACTGGATTCGGTGTCTACAACGAATTTCATAGCGCCACCTTCATGCTTCAAAAGCCATGTTCGGTATACATTGCTGAGCTAGCGGCTATATACTACACCTTAGAGTACATTCGCACTCTTCCACCTGAGCACTACTTCATTTTTACCGACAGTCTAAGCTCTCTGGAGGCTGTTCGGTCAATGAAACCGATGAAGCACTCAGCGTACTTCCTGAAAGGAATACGCCAAGTCTTGAGTGCTTTGTCCAAACGCTCATACATCATCACCATAGCTTGGGTCCCTTCACATTGCTCAATCCCGGGCAATGAGAAAGCGGACTCTCTGGCTAAGGTGGGCGCTAGCGAAGGCGATATTTACGAGCGTCAAATCGCCTTCGACGAATTTTTTGAATTGGCCCGTCAGGAGACCTTGATCAGCTGGCAACACAAATGGAGAGATGGAGAGATGGGTAGATGGTTGCATTCCATCATCCCACAGGTGTCGAAGAAGCCATGGTTCAAAGGGTTGGATTTAGGCCGCGATTTCATTCGTGTGATGTGTCGGTTGATGTCCAACCACTATTTGTTGAACGCACATACCTTTCGTATTGGACTCTCAGAAAGCAATCTCTGTGTCTGTGGCGTGGCTTACCAGGATATCGAACATGTTGTGTGGGGATGCAATGAGTATCGTGAGGTCAGATCTGAGCTGCATGAAATTCTCCGGGTCCGAGGAAAACAACAGAAACCCGTTAGAGAAGTGTTGGCAGGACTTGATTTGGAATACATGAACCTGATTTACCAGTTTTTGAAACGTGTTGATGTCAGAGTTTGATGTAGTACGTTCCTTGTTTTCGTTGTCCGCCTTTTGGTTTTGTTGTTCGCCCCTGTCTGTAGTCACCCCCTTCCGTTTGTCCTCTTCTTGTCGTTTTCTACCGATAAAGTCCTTTCTTTTTGGTTCCGTTACAGATATGGACAATTTGCCCCATCAAAGTTTTAGTATAAGTTAGCAAATAATTTAGTTTTAAACCCATTAATCCGTCCTTCCCATTTTTTTTTCTTCAATCCTTAACCTCGAAACAGCCGCGAGTACTTCGGCTTCCCAAACTAACATAGTTTTAAGGCAGTAATAAATTGTAAAATTTAAAATCATTGTAAAAACAAAAGATTTCGGCTCTGTTATGCCCATGTGGCGCCCGAGCCTTCCAAATAAACGAATAAGTAAAAAAAAAAATACTGCACCAAAAATTATGAAACTTTTAACTTCGAATTATTCTTAAGAGAAAATCCAGATAAATGGCCAAACATAGTTTAGATACCTTTAGGAACCCTATTATAAGTTCTTGTGTTAGTGTGACGTCCTCACTGGGACACTGCTTCTTACCTTAGTGTTTTATGAGCACTTCCACAGTAACTGTGGAACTGTTGTTAACAAAGAGTTTCGTTTGTCAATGACCATTTCGTATGTGCATACCGTGTGGCAGACACGAAGACACTCTTTTCCTAAGGAAGTCAAGGATTTTCCTTTACGAAAAGTTCTTTAAACGACCGGGAATTGAACGGTCATGCTGAATATCCACTAGTATGGGACAAACATCAAATTCTCGCTCCAGTCGACTTTTTTGATTCCTTTTAGGTGCCATATGAACTGTGCAAAATTTCAGCGCAATCGGTGAAACTATAATTTAGCGCAAGCGGTTCAAAGTTTTCATACGATTTACTATGGGAAAAGTTACACTTTCAGATAAAAAATCCTAGAGGTCGCCCCTTGTCTCCTTAATTCAAATCGACCAACGCTTCTTATAGAAAAATCATTTATAAAACTTTTCTTCGAAGACCGCAAAACGATTGGATGCTTGTGGAAAAAGTTATTGATTTATTACCGATTAGTAATTCTATGAACGGCTTTGTGTTTTGTTTTATCAGCAGCACTGTAGCTGCTGCCTTGGCTGCTGCTGTTTCTGGGGGTGGTGATGTCTCCCACCACCCCATGCAACAACGGCAGCAGCAGTGCTGCTGATAAAACAAAACAAAAAGCCGTTCGTTGGATCACTAATCGGCAATAAATCAATAACTTTTTCCACAAGCATCCAATCGTTTTGTGGTCTTTGAAAGGAAGTTTCATAAATGATTTTTATACAAGAAACATTGATCGATTTGAATTAAGGAGACAAAGGGTGACCTCTAGGATTTTTTGTTTGAAAGTGTAACTTTTCCCATAGTAAATCATATGCAAACTTTGAACCGCTTGCGCTAAATTATAGTTTCACCGATTGCGCTGAAATTTTGTACAGTTCATATGGGACCTAAATGGGATCTAAAAAGTCGACTGGAGCAAGGATTTATTTTTTCCATACAAGCGAGTACCATACTAATATCCACACCTTAACAGCTGTGGCTATAGGGGCTTTGTATAAAATATGAACGCTCATTCACGTGAATTTCATATGGTTTCGTTGAAAAATATAAATTGTATTTCGGATTCTTGGGGGCCCCCCTTCATCGGGGGGCCCGGGGATCTTGCCCCCTTTGCCCCCCCCTTAATCCGGGCCTGCCTCCAGGATTATTTTTCGGAAATCCTCCAAGGATTTCTCCAGAAATTCGTCTACAAATTTCTCTAGGGAATCCTCCCAGAATTCCTCTTGAGATTCCTCCAGGAATTCTTCCAGGGATTGCTCCAGGAATTCATCCAGCATTTTCTCCAGGAAATTCTACAGGTAGTCCTTCAGAAATTCCTGCAGAAATTGCTCCAGGAATTTTATCCTCCAGGAGTTTCTCGTGGGATTCATCCAGGAATTCCTCCTTGGATTTCTCCAAGAAGTTTCCCAGGGATTGCTCCGGGAACTCATTCACGGATTGCTCCAGGAATTCCTTTGGCGATTTCTACAGAAATTCCTCTCAGGATGACTTAAAAAAATTAATTTGAGGTTCCTTCACAAATTTAAGAAATCTTCCCATCATATTTTTCAGGGATGCACCCAAAAATTTCGCTAGGATTACCTGAAGATTTTGATGAATAGTTCGCGATTAGTATTGGAATTCTTTAAGATAGTTCTGAAGGAATGCATACAGGAACCAGGAATTATCTCCAAAACATCTTATAGGAATCCACGAATTTGTTCAGGAATCCATCCATGAATTTCTTCAAGAATACCCCCTGCAGCTCCTGCAAAGGAATTCCGTCAGAAATTCGTCGTGGGATTCTTTCAAGAATGTTCTTTTTTTCCTCCGAGAAACCCTTCAAGGAGTTATCCATCGATTTTTTCAGGTACTAGGGATACTTCCAGCAAGGTTTCCCAGGGATGTTTTGAAGCTGTTCCTTTAGAAAGTTTATACAATAAGTCCTCCAGGGATTCTTTCACACATTTCAACACACAAATAAGAGTCACGGCAGCGCAGGTTTTGGTTGCGCAAAAGTCTCTATGACTTAATTTAAACGAATAAGTTCTAACATGCTAGAAGCGCTTTCAGACATTTCTCCAGGGAATCCTGAAGAAATTCCGGTAAGGACGTACTCGGAACAATACAACTGAAGGTTTATTCTTAGAGCAATAGAGATCCAAGACATTTAAAGATTGCTAATAAGCATAGATAAACAGGATGATTAATTACTGAAAGTACTCCAATTAGTTATGGAAGACATTATGTACACATTAAAAAAAAATCTTCGGGCGGGTTACCATTATGTTCTACTGAAGAAACTGTTGAAGGATATCATGAAGAAAATTCTGAGTTAGCTTAAAAAAAGAGTTCGTAATTTCCAAAAGAGTTAAGCTATGATTTTTTTTTGAAGTTTTGTAGATTATAACAAAAAAAATAGCTCCGAAGAAATAATGCACGCGTAAAGAAAAAGCCTTAATCTACCAGAAATTGGTCACCCCTCCCGAACAAAGTCCCACAACAAAATTACAGCAAATCGAAAGCACGACTTGTATTCAGCAACAAATTTATATCACATTTTGATATCAGTTTATCTTTGCTTAATTTGATTTCAGATTTTGTTTTCGGTTTGGTGTCATTTGAAAATAATGTTAATATTTAGCTTGATATTTAGTGTTAGGATAGTTTTAAATGTTTTAGTAAACTATGTAAAGTAATTCTGGTGATATATTATTAGTGCAATTATATTATTGCATTTATGATTTGATAACAATCAAAAAACTCTTTATTAACCGATTTTTCATTTTTCTTGCGCTGATAACAAAAACAGTTATCAATTTGCTATCGTCGATAGCAGGAATTGCTTTCACTTTGCTGTTACAGGAACATTTTTCTGCTGTCATTTTTTATGTTTTAACCGTTAAAACGACCAAAACGACAACAGCCTGAGTTATCAAAATTTACAATATCACAACATCAAAATTAGTTTTCAATTTGCTATCAAACTTTGCTCGGGCTACCAGCACCATTTATGTAGAACAAGCAAACTTTTTTCAACATATTGTACAAAATAAAACAGCATGACTGCTGAAGGGTTAAATAATGCTTTAAGAATATAATGTTATTATTTTTAATTTCAATGGTGCTCGTCTTCCCCCCTGACTCAAAAGCTGGTTACCCTGGTTACGCCTCCATGAAAAGCTCCGCACACGACCATTCTTTATCTCACGTGATCCAAATCTACCTCTACCGCATCATGATCGGAGTTTGTTTGATTGGAAGTGCACAAAAGGGATACATATTTATTTAGGCGTGTGCAAGGTATAACTTCAACATGTATAATTGTATATGAATGTAAGGCGTAGAACAAAAATTCATCCAGACACGTGTTTCATCGTTTAGTTCAAGCCGAAGGGACGATCGCTACTGCTGGATGTAGTCGAATCTGTCTCGAATTGGTCTCGAACGAGGGTTAGCTTGAGTTTCTCTGGCGTGAGTCGATTCTGTTTTGGTGGACTGCTTTTGTGTTTTGAAGTGATGGGTAAAGCGAGTATCATTTGACATTGACGATCCTGATACTGCACAACCCTGGTACTAACCGTTCAACAATTGGCGAATTACCCTATGTGTATATTTGGTATAGAGAAGATGTCCAAAAATGGTGATCAGAATATCCAAGATGGCAGCCCAAAATTCAAGATTGCGTTTGTAATAATGAGTTTTGGGCTCTAACATCATGGAATATGGGTACACTGACTGGTACGGAGAAGATGTCCGGAGTCCAGAAAAAGCAACCAGAGAATTTAATATGGCGGTCCAAAATCAAAGATGGTGGTCCACTATTGGAGATGGCAACTGTTTTAACCCTAAATGGGATACCTGGGGTCCATTGGAGAGCTCGTCTTTGATGGAACACACTCAGTGAGGTGACGAAACTGAGGCCATGAAGGTATCCCTTTTAGGGTTAATGAGCTTTGGGCTCTTCTTAAAACCATGCAATATGGACAAGCCTGTCGCCATATGGGGTTTTGGGGGTTGAACCCCTCTCAATGCCGATGTTCTATACACTAGGCGCCTCTAAACTCTCTATCGAAATTAGGAATGGATTTATCCAGAATTGAAATCTTTATTCATGATAGTTAACCCTTTCTTTCCCACAAGGTTTTTTGACATTTAAAAATAGATAAAATGGTTTCTAAACAAAACACCAGAACAAAAGATGTGCAGTTTTACTCCAAAATAACGTTAGAAATAAAAAATTTGATTTTCGGGGTGAATCACTTGTGATCCATTGGGTAGATGGATGCACTAAAGACACATATACAGTCAACTTTCGTTCGTTGGGCTACGTTTAGGTGGGCTTCGTTTTAGATGGGCGCCCGTTAGGTGGGCTATAGCCTAGTTAAAACGAAGTCAAACGTCACTTTTTGACGTGAAGCACGATTTGTCTAAGTTGGTAGCCCTGAATATCTATTATTAGAGATTATTTGACAGCTGAAAACTCAGCCCACCTAGTGAAAGTCTTTCACTAACTGGGCTAAGAGCTTAGTGCAACGAGCGAAAGTTGACTGTATAAAAATTTTGTTTTTTATTTGTATATTGTTTTTTTTTCCTCAAAACTATATAGGTATTTATAAATCGTCTATAACACCTTTAATTTATCTTGAGATTCTAATCTAGCCCTTCTGTAAAACTCAATAGGAGGCAATCAGTGAAGTACTAGATTGAAAGTAGTGAGCTGGATTGTTGTATGGTGAGATGATCAATTCTCCATTTCTGCAATGAAATGGTGCAAACAGCGTAGGTTATATGATTTATTGGCTAATTTGATGCTATTTGAGCAAAAGTTTGAATAACTGTGTTGTTGTATTATTTTTTCCTGCAACTTCAACAATACAGTTATCCAAACTTTTGCTCAAATAGCATCAAATTAGTCAATAAGTCATATAACCCACGCTGTTTGCACCATTTCATTGCAGAAATGGAGAATTGATCATCTCGCCATACAAAAATCCAGCTCACTACTTTCAATCTAGTACTTCACTGATTGCCTCCTATTAAACTTGTCGGACTTCTTACAGTTATCATAAGTAGTTATTCGGACATGGTTCGCTTCGAATCTATGGATTCTCTTCTCGTACCATATATATTAGACCTGTTCACTTTGAAACTTTTTTCTCCGGTTCTCCGTGACACATCAAATTATCAATCCACATGTAAAACCAAGTCTTCAGTCCAAAATCGAGCCAAATAGATGAAGATTTAAAGGTGTATCAAATCGATTTTGTGTTTTTTTAGCCGTTTTCACAGAAACTTACTCAGAAATTCACAAAATTGCTCCGAAAAGATGCCGGAGATACCGTTAAGATATAGTTAGAACAATACTCTACAACTTTGCAAAAGAGAATACGGTGTTTAAATTGCGTATTTTGAAGTTATTCAACAATTTTAGTTAAAAAATCACGAAAAAACACGATATTTTTACGATTTTACATATAAAAGTCATGTAATTTTACATTGTTTTAGGTGACTACATTAATTAGCGATTACTCCTTTGTATAACGAACATTTCGTCCATACATCGTTTTTGTGTAGGAATTCGTTTTCATTGACTAATTATCAAAAATATGTCACGTTGATACTAAAAATCGCACAGAGTTACCAGCACGAATTTAAACAAAGTTACCCATGATTAAGACGTCATGCCATCGTATTCTAACGTCTTTTGATTTAAGTATCAGAAATGGTGCAGATGGTAAGGCTCGAGCTTGCGGATCAGAAGGTCCCAGATTCAAGCTCAAATACATGATAAACTTTTTTTTCTTTTATTGTAGCAGTTAGGATGATGAATCTGCTATGACTTACACGCAATCTCCCAAAGAATAATGATCGGGACCTGCCAATTAAGCCCATTCCAGGACTAGCTAGATATTTAGTTTATACTTGTTGACAATAAATCGTGTCGACGAGATCAGCTGGGCGAAATATTGAGCATCTGTTTGATAATGATCAATTTAGCTAAAACAATTCAATACGATGATGGAACTGCTTCTGGATGCAACATTTCACAGACAACTGTGGGTGGAGCTTACTTGTTACTTATCTACCCATAAATCAGCACAACTACACGATGAAGGGAAACTTCATTCTTACTATGCACTCTACGGTTCCAAAACAATGCTATGATGCCAAATTGCAATGAGATGCAGTGCGTAGTTTCATCAACTTATAGCAGGATCGAGACGCAAAAAAAATGCTATTCCAGGACTCGAACCTTGAATTTTCGAATCCACAATCTCATGCTCAACCAACTGCACCAAATTTAAACTGATGCAGATGAGACAAAGAAGTGTAATGACGTTTAAATCATGGGTAACTTTGTTTTATTTTATGCTGGCAATGGACGAAATGTTCGTAACACATAGGAGCAATAGCTCTTAAAATTAGTCACCTAAAACAATGTAAAATTACATGACTTTTACATGAAAAATCATAAAAATATTGTATTTTTTGGAGATTTTTTAACGAAAATTGTTGAATAACTTTGAAATACGCAATTTAAACACCGTAGTGTCTTCGGCAAAGTTGTAGAGTATTGTTCTAACAATATTTTAATGGTATTTTCGGTATCTTTTTGGTGCAATTTTCTGGATATTGAAGTACATTTTCGTGAAAATGCTCGAAAAAACACAAAATCGATTTGATACACCTCTAAACCTTTATCAATTTGGCTCATTTTTGGACTGAAGCCTTGTTTTTGCATGTGGATTGATAATTTGATGTGACACGGGTAGGTCAAAAAAAGTGAACAGGTCTAATATATATACCCTCCTGGATTCATCTGCGACTTATTGCCGGCGATAAATAGATAACATTATATGATACACGCTATGTCCAAAGGGAAGTATTATGAAAAGTGAATGTACCTCAATTTTTTTCCGCTAGAACCGTATTTTTGGACCTCTAGATTCAGAATATCTGCAATTTAAAATCATCCATCTTGGGTTTTTTCCCATACATTTTTATATGGGATGAATTTGACCTTAAAATTACTTTTTTCGACATTTGTATGGGAAAATAGGAAAAAAATCAAAAATATCAAATAACCCAAGATGAAATATTTTAATCCGCACAGATTCTGAAACTAGAGGTCAAAACCTATGATCCTAGGGAATAAAATTTGAGGCACATTGATTTTTCATAATACTTCCCTTTGGACATAGCGTGTGATACTAAATGGGGAAAATCACTTTTTCAAAGAAAAATCGCCACAGGTTGTCCCTTAACCTCTAAAAATAAATCGATGAATGATTTCTGTTGGAATTTTTACGAGGAACCAACCCTCCGAAGACCGCAAAGCGATCTGAGGCACGTGAGAAAAGTTATTGACTGAAAACCGAATGGCATGCAAACGTTGTTAACATGTAAGGAATAACAATAAATAAGGCCTAATAACTTTTTCCACGAACGTCGCATCGATTTGCTGTCTTCAGA
Source organism: Aedes albopictus (assembly GCF_035046485.1). Lineage (NCBI taxonomy): Eukaryota > Metazoa > Arthropoda > Insecta > Diptera > Culicidae > Aedes > Aedes albopictus. Next base: position 291,466,520 of record NC_085138.1, on the reverse strand, counting down.
GGTCTGATTCCTAGTGAAGTTTTGTACAGAAATCATTCGTCGACTTATTTTTAGGGATCTAGGGGTGACTCCTAGCGATTTTTCTTTGCAGGAGTAAAATTTCCCCATAGTAAATCGTATGAAAAACTAAGAATGTCGGGCGCTAAAATATAGTTTTTCCGATCGATCTGAAATTTTGCACAGTTGATATGGGACCAAAGTGGAACTCAAAAAGTATACAGGAACTTGAGTTTTTCCATTTTTTGTATTTTCCCATATAAACCGTGTACCAGGCTAATACATACTATAGGGCATGCTAGTATTTTTTTCCATTGAAAATAATGTTCAAGTTTCGGAATATTGAATTTTCAAATATTGTTTGAATTAATATAGAAAAAAATACCTACTTTCGCTAAATCATTAAGCTCTAGAACAAAAACGAGCAGAGAAATTTTGACCAAACTTTGCATAATAGTTCATTAAACATATACAAACATCTGATGAAAAAATGGAAATGATCTATCTTATCCTGTATTTGTATGGACATTGCAAAGTAGTGGATCACCTGTGCTACCATGGGTTAAACTATTTGGTGGGCATCACTGCATTTTGCAGTGAAACATAGTAGCCATGATTTCAATGTGCTATCTTTGGCGCCATATGCAGCAATGTTGCCTGCTGGGAAGCTGGAGGATTACTGTAAAAGTTTGTCCAGTTGGATACAAATCGATAACTAATTAATGAGGCGTCTGATTTGAATGCGGTCTTCGGCAAAGTTGTAGCTGATAGAGTAGCCTAAGATTACCAAGGGTCGACTAACCTATTAGGGCACTTGGGGAAATGCTACGGTCGATTGAATGAAAAACATCGTTTTCCCATAGATATTCCTATAGGAATCGAAAAAGCGGTGTGGAGCAAAAACGATTTTTGAACCACGTCAGTATAGGTACCGTGCGGTGACCATATTCTGAACGGTTAAGAGAATCTCACAATAAAGGTTGAAATAAATAGAAGTTATTGTTTCTAGAGATACTGATCCACATTACCATCAAGTTGGTTGGTTATCTAACTAAATGTATACAATAGGGTCTGGGACCATTTGGGCAGGAGCACCTATTTTGGGCACTTGCTGCTATAACTCAGTAAATTTCAAACCAATTGATATGACATTTTGTACATGACTAGATACTGTGCGTATCTTACCGTATTCCAAAAATCAAGTCAATCGGTAGAAGATTGACTGAGTTACAGTAGCAAGTGCCCAAAATAGGTGCTCCTGCCGAAATGGTCCCAAACCCTATATTGGATCTCATAATAACTTGCAGTTCACGGTCTAGACATATTTTTGTTGGAGGACGACGTGTTCCTAATTATGGATACCATAAGAAGCCGTGGTCCTAATTCTGAACACATAGTGTTACTTACTATTTACAAACACATTCTCTACGTTCACAATTGAGTCAAAAACTATATGTTTTGTAACGATTGGATTATAGAGGGCCTCAATAAAATTAATTTCTCAACTCTCAATTCAATATATTGCTTCATAAGAGAAAAATCTATTTTGGATTTGCTGACTGTTCAGAATATGGAGCTGTCTATAATATGGTGCTCGCACGGTATTAGGTATATTTGGTATGAAGAAGTCTGGAGCCCAAATATTGTAACTAATGCCGTTTTTCTTTATTATCCAGTTCCAACCTGGGTTGGAACTGGATCAGATCACAGTTTCAACCCCAACCCGACTTCGGTTTCGCTTGTACTAAAGTTTGTTTGACGTTGTTTGTTTACACATTTTCCGCCAATCCAGTTCCAACCCAGGTTAAAAAAAAAATACAACATAAAATATCCAGGATGGCGATAATGAAACCAATATGGCAGCCTTCAAGATAGCGGTTATTTTATGGAGTATGGAGTTTCAGGCTCTAATACCACGCAGTATAGGGATAATTGGGAGCCTATCAAAAGGCGGAAACACGAAAGGCGGAATCGCGAAAGGCGGAAACTCGAAAGGCAGACCACCTTAAAAGTATAACGAAAGGCGGAAAATAACGTAAGGCGTAATTTCAAAAAGGTGAAATCAGTAATAAACCATCGTAATTCTATGTTTTTTTTTATTTAGACATTCAAATTATACCGCATTTAGTTCACCACTGGACTGCGCACTGAGTCTTAATAAGTGCGAAAACGTAAATAAAACTGCGCGATTGCATCAAATCAAATTGATGTCTTCGGCGCACTATTTCTTCGATATATGCTGAATAAGTGCTCTGAAGACACCAAGTTGATTGAATGCAATCGCGCACTTCTATTTGCGTTTTCGCACTCTTGAAAACTAGTGCCAGTGGTGAACTAAATGCGCTATATTTAGTGTGTCACGTTTCAGACATGTTCGTTGTACTAAATTCTTAGTTGATTCAACTCTGCCAAGTAATAAGAAATTAGCATTCGGATTAACCCTTATGTGGCCGACAGGGTACCCGGGTACCCAGCGCCCATTTAAAAAGCACGGCGTAGAAAAAAGCAAAAAGTTTGTCGGACACATAACGGTTAAGCATTCAAATCTGACATTTGATTTGAACAGGTCGTATCTGCATAGAATTCTAGGGAAACTGCGAAGCACCTGAAATTGTCGATAATATAGTTCAGAAAATTTTCTGGTTGGAAATGTCCTCAACTTCTTTGAGCATAAAGTATCCCCAAGTAACCACGGTGCTGAAGCCTTATTGCATGCAGATATACGGTGTATTTAGTGCAATCATTACTTTACATGCAAACTTAAAGTTGATTTAAAGTGGAAATGGGCAATTATGCGACTGCTTCAAGATTATATCAGTATAATCTTAATTTGATTGTATAATTGCCCACTTCCACTTTAAGGTGAATATATAACGAAGCCACACCTCGAATTTTCAAGAGCACAAATCTGAGGAACCAAAAGACGGGTTGCGCTGAAAATTTGATCGATTGGTGACCCGCTGGTGGTGACCAATCGATCAACTTTTCAGCGCAAACCAACCCTCGGTTCTTCAGATTTGTGCTTTTGCAAATTCGATGTGTGCTTCGTTATATATTCACCTTAACAAGATATTTAAAGTCGAAAGTCGTGTTAGAATTCTGCCAATAAATTGCAATTACACATTGCTTACACAAAGATCCCAAGTAACCACGGTGCTGAAGCCTTATTGCATGCAGATATACGGTGTATTTAGTGCAATCATTACTTTACATGCAAACTTAAGGTTGATTTAAGGTGAATATATAACGAAGCACACATCGAATTTGCAAAAGCACAAATCTGAAGAACCGAGGGTTGGTTTGCGCTGAAAAGTTGATCGATTGGTCACCACCAGCGGGTCACCAATCGATCAAATTTTCAGCGCAACCCGTCTTTTGGTTCCTCAGATTTGTGCTCTTGAAAATTCGAGGTGTGGCTTCGTTATATATTCACCTTAAGGAATACATGAATACATGTTTTCCACACAATACACCGATTCGCCATCCCAATGGGTCGATAAACCGTAATTGTCAATAGCGCTAACGTCGACTATTCAATCACTTTGAAACATGGTTCGGTCAAACTGAAACTAAATCAATCAATTGAATCACGTTGCAAATATGAAGAGGATTGCTTGTTCAAATGACCAGCTGGATATTGATATTGAATCTACTGATAATTTAATCCATGATTTTTTCCTTCTTTTAAACATAGGCTGTTCTTTCTAGTACCATTGCTAACATGGTTTTTGGCGCTGAAACTGCTGATATTCAAATCATAAATTTTTTCTTCTTTTGAACAACAAAAAAAAATAGTTAGTTTTCCAGTTTCGTTATTGTTAAATTGCAATTCGTCCTGATGACCATTCGGCCGAATGACCCAGCATCACCCGCAACACACATTTTGGCTTGCCAGCAAGTATTTCAGAAGCTGGACAGCCTATTAATGAGCCATTTTACGAGACGTTTCGGATCAGCTGATCGCTCATTTCATGAATGAAAATTTGACAGGAGGTTGCGCCCAAGCCCGTGAGTGTTAATATCAATATCAACACTGTTGTCGTTTCGTAAAATAGACTATTAGCGATTTTGCCCCAAAGCACACGTTGCCAATCCCTGAGGGAAGGAACAGTTGCGTTTTTGGCTCCCCTTTTACATTGTTATTATGGGAAATAAATTTGTGGCGTTTACTTAAATGTGTCTGTTATTTTCATGAGGATTTGTCGCGTGGAATTTAGTGCAAATGCGCGTTTGGTAACATTACAACGGCAGCGTGGTGTATAATATTCAGCGCAACAGTCAATTTTCACTTTCATAGAGGAAAAGGGTCAATTCTGTTTATAGGCTCCGAAATAGATAAAGAAGTGGGTTGACAGTTGGAGGCATATACACTTAACTATGCCAACTAGGCAACCTCTTCTTATAATGTCGTCATGAATGTTAAAATCACATAAGGCTAATTAAAATTTGGCGGACTTTTTGAACCAGCAGAGCAAACGGCCGGCCGTTTGCTCTGCTGGTTCAAAAAGTCCGCCAAATTTTAATTAGCCTTATGTGATTCTGCCTTTTGGGATTCCGCCTTTCGTGATTATGCCTTTTGTGTCTTTCCGCCTTTCATTGATTCCGCCTTTTGTATTTGCGCCTTTCGTGATTCCGCCTTTCGTGTTTCCGCCTAACGTAGGACACCCATGAAACCAATATGGCAGCCTTCAAGATAGCGGTTATTTTATGGAGTATGGAGTTTCAGGCTCTAATACCACGCAGTATAGGGATAATTTGGTATGGGAAAGGCGTATGGAGTCAAAAATGACGACCATAGTATTCAATATGGCTACCAAATTATTCAAAATGGTGGCTGTTTTAAGGAATTATAGGCTTTAGTACAGAGAAGAGAAGGTCATCTCTCGAGTCAGAAATTGATAAATATTTCATGCTGTTGGTCGCGACACCTAGCGGTTAAAGTCACACTTTTTACACGGAAAATTTCAACCGTGTTGACACGAATAAGCAAAGTATTTCGGAGGCAGGTACACCCACTCAAAAACTGATTCGCAAAAAAATGTGTTTAACTAGAATGTATTTCGGGACACAGTCAAAGTTGCTTATCTCTTAAAACCGTAAATAGGGTACGCGATACAACAGTGATGGGAAAATGTATTAAAAATAAATTAAGATAAATTAAGATAAATTAAGAAAAGTTGGCAAAACATCATTATGATGCTTTATAAGAGCCTGCAATTGCAAAAAACATCTTTGGTACGTGTACCCTATTATTGCAACAGTGGTCGAAACAACAATTGATATGCTCTCAATGCAACAAAATTTCGAAGAATAAGATAATTTATCATCGATATGACGTCATCTGTTCATTAATTTCGATTATACCTTAAATAATCAATACACTTTGATCCATGCAGTTGTTTTGACCTTTATACACGATGAAAACGAAATGGGCAGAAACAAAATAAATCCAGTCGATTTTTCACGCCTAAAATTTATCACTTTTCGTGTGTTTGGTTTGTTCTGAGATGCCCTTCTCTTCTCTGCTTTAGTACCATGTAATATATGTATACTGCAATGTTCCGATTTTATCACTGTCTTTGCGCGACAGACCTTATTTTTATTTTTCCTGCATTTAAAGTTAGATCTCCCTACTCTTCTTCAAGATAAATATTCAAAGCGCGATTCGCAGTACTTAAATATTAAATACGTGTGGAAATGTTGTACAGTGTTTAAAAGTTCAAAATCCAAGATGTTAGTTCAAAAGTCAAGATGGCTGTTGTTTTATGAAGTTTTAGAATCAGAACCAGAACCAGGAAATCATGCAAAATGAACAATAGTGACCCCGGATCCGGCCAACACATTTGTAAATTCCCCATTGTCTGAATCTCATTCCGTCAAATGCCAATCTTAAGAAATCCATTTTCCAAAATCTCAAAGCACTAGTATTATGAACGTAAATAAATATATGTCCATGTATTATGATTAAAGAAAATGTAAAATGTACTCACCTATAGAATTGATGTTGTTACCTACTGGAAATCTATGTTTGGCTGTAGCAGAAAGGCCCTAGAACTCTGTAAACAAAAAATAAATAATTTTATGCTTTTGTGCAATTTTGCTGATTTCGGGCAGTCATCATATACTAACCTGCATGAGTTAAGTTATGAATTCGGTAAATTATTCTCTTGTAAATCTCTGACAGAGCACCGACCGTTGCGTTCTGGGTGCTGTGTAGATATTCTGGATGCTCTTTGTGTTTTGCTACACCAGAAACATCCCGGCGATCCGCGAGCGTGTAGAGGTGGAAGTAGGAGTTTTCTACACTAATGCTTTCGGTCTTTACCCGGCAAATAACTCGTTTACCAGATTCTGAACTGTACATTGAAGATATATACAAACGTTTGCTCCTGCGTCTGTTTTCATAGTTAAAAGAATCTATCACCTATAATCGTCCCGATTACTCTGTTTCATCTAACAATCTGAGGACTTCTAACAATCATAAAATTATCTGGTTTTGAATAAAGTCACAATATGCTGCAGATAGATATGCAACCAGTTTAAGAATAATAACCGATGCCTACCTATGTCTATTTGAACATAATAAAAAGAAACTATGAAGTTGGTTCATGGATTTCTCAGGCATTTAAACACGCATCAACCGTAATGAGTTGTATGTATAGTTTTATCATATTCGGCCTAGTCTATTTGCAATTATTAATTAGAGGCTTTGATAAAAAAAAAAACTTACACAATTTCCCCCTTTTAGGAAATGCTAAACGACAATTCTTGGAAAGAACAAAAAATATTGGATTATGTTTGTGTATAATAGGATGTTCCGATAAATTAAACGACTCAATAGCGTGAACACTTTCCGCCGTCTCCCGCGCAAATCTAATACCTACTCCCTTTTGCAACTGTTTGCGTCGTGGTCGTACTGAATGCTTCCTTCCGCGTTCTGTTTACTCTTCCTTTTTCTCCTCGTTCTCGTCAGCACTGTCGCCCTTATCATCACCATCTTCGCCGTCCTCGCCTTCCGGATTGTATGTGATTCCTTCTTCGTCTTCTTCCTCATCATCATCACCGTCGATTTCAGCATTTTCAGCCTCAGCCCGTTCCATTTTCCTGGCCAAATCGGCCTCGTCCGTAGCGGTGACCACCTTCGGTGCCATCTGCACCTTGAACACTCCGCCGAGATTCTCGATCGTTTCCTTGATCTTCTCAATGGCCACCTCTAGAGCTTTTAGTCCGTCGGCTTTTTCCGGAGTTGAGGTTGTCATAACTAGAAGAAAACGAGGTGTTGAATAATTATTAAGTTTCACATCTTAGCACAACTAAACATACCATACAATGGCGGAGCAATCAAATTAATCTTAATGGGCAGCTCCTCCGTCGAGAGGTCCAGGCCAGACCGGAGTGCCGTCTTGACTGCATCGATACCCTCATAACCATAGCAGGCGCATTCAATGTCAGCTCGGATCTTAACCGCCTGGGAGGTCAATTTGCGCTTGATGTTGCTCAGCAGCAGTTCCTTTACTTCGGGTTCCAAACCGCATTCGTCCAGTAACGATGGTTCACTGTGAGGAAGAAAGGATATTTGAATATTACTTCTTCTACTTGACGTAACGTCATTACTGGAACAAAACCGGCATTTTAATAAGTTTTCTATGAGTGTTTTCACAGTTATTAACTGATAGCTTTTCCGCTAATAACCATTTTGTTACATCGTGTGACAGGCACGAAAACAGTCTATGCTCAAAAAAGTCAAGGAAATTTCCATTACAAGAAGTTGCTGGACCGATCACGAATCGGAACCCTTCACCCTCAGTATTTTCTTACTGAATACATACATGTTAACCGCTTTGGCAATAAAAATCTTAAAATAACTAAGAAAATCCAATTTACTAAAGAGAAACCAATAACATTAGAAAAGCGCTTGTTTGCTCTTAACACGAAATGGAAACGGACGCAATTGATACTTCTCATAAGAGCACATTATAATTTGCATTTACTTCAATAGCAATTTCCTGGACTTCAATAATAGACATAAAAGTGTGTCCAAATAAAGGTCGGCGTATGTAATAGTAAATTAAAATTACTGTTGCGAAACTGGCAACCCCGCCACAGCGAAAACGGAGTGAGCGGATCCGCGGCAAAACAGAAGAACGATGCGAGAAACGTCAAGAGTAGACATTGCCAAACGTGTATTAATGAGATGACGATGTGATTTTTGGTGCAGGGCAAAATTCTTCCTAATTTGATTAAATGCAATCTGAATAGTGTAGAATTATCGATTCTTCAAACGAGTAGTGGCAGGTGCGCTTAGAACAATTGAATGTGCATTTATTTTGTGAATTTACACACGGTTACGTTGTATTTTAGGTCTTAGGAGTTGTTCACACCAAACCCTATGTGATCTAACCTGAGTTCCAGGGTTTATAGTTTCACTATTCAGTTCGAGAAGTGAGCAAATTAGTCATATATTCCCTATTGCACTTAGTTATTTAGTTCTTCATTTACAGCTAGTAGAATTCGCTGAAGCGAAAATTATTGTTGGGAATAATCTTTGAATTATATCTATCCACTGAAATTGTAAGTGAACGCTTAGTCTATATTGTATGATCCCACTCACGAATAAATTTTCATATTCTAGCTTGTAGCTGATGCTAACAAGATTCAGCGTTCTATTCATTATTCCGCAACAATTCCTACAAGAATTTCATCATGAGCCGAGCGGGCGACCTTGATGAAACCACCAGCCACGTAGAAAGCCTGGGATCAGCCTCTACCACCGCTAGCCGTAGAGCCAGGCTGCAGATACAGTTACAGCGGCTCGACGAGGAGCAAGCCATCCAAAAAAAGAAGGCAGCACTCGAGGTCGAAGCGGAGTTCACCAGGAAGAAGTACGAGGCCCTGGAGGCTTCCATAGCGGATGATTCGGCGAGCGTGCGGAGCCGGATCAGCAAAGGAAAGTCTGACAAACAGGTACGTGATTGGGTGGAAAAACTTAACGTTCCGATTGGTGACGGCAATCGAGTTGCCGGCGATGACGACGGAGAGCTAGAAGGCGCGGTCGGTGGGGTAATGGAGAAATTGGATCCCGAGAAGGCTCAAGTAAAGTTCAACCCCGCACTTCCAGCTGCAGCGAAGCCAGTAGACATCGAGAGATCGAAAGAAAGCGATCACCCAAGAAAAGGAAAACCATCGACACCCGAAGACGTAGAGTATCTACGACGAATGCTGGAGCAGTACAAGACACTGTACCTAGCAGAGAAGGAGAAAAACCGGCAGCAGCCATCGGTGCCGGAAATTGGTGGCAGCAAAGGAGCATACCCGAAAATGAAGCCCTCCGAGAATTCACATGATCGTCCCACATCCTCAACTCCGAAGCTGATTGGGGAAAAGCAGGATGGCCCTGAGAAACTACACAAGCTGATGTCGCATTCAGCAACCGACGGATTGGGAGAAGGTGTCCAGAACAACATAAGACCGACTGCAGATGACGAATTTGGGTTACACCAAGGCATCTTTCGAAGGAGCAACGATTCGGCCATTGGCAACGCGCCATTTGCCACTGGAATCCAGCGGCCAAGAAGCCCAAATGACACGGTACATCAAGGGGCACCTATTGGGAGTGTTGACCATCCAGCCGTACTTCAGATGCGGCCGGAGCCCGCCATCTTCCCCGTAGCGGTCGGTCCGACGCCTCAACAGCTTGCCGCTCGTCAAATTCTACCTCGAGATCTACCAAGCTTCTCCGGAAACCCGGCGGATTGGCCTGTATTCATCAGCCAATACACGTATACGACCGAAGCGTGCGGCTATAGTGACGGCGAGAATATGATTCGCTTGCAGCGCTGCCTGAAGGGTGCAGCCTGGGAGGCTACAAGAAGCCGCCTGATTCTCCCCGCATCTGTACCCCACGTCATTGAGTCGCTTCGTATGCGCTATGGGCGGTCCGAGCTGCTGATTGAGTCGCTGATCGAGAGGGTCAGGAGCACACCAAGTCCCAAAGCGGACAAGCTGGACACCATTATCGAGTTCGGAACGAAAATTCAAACCTTGTGTGATCATATCACAGCTGCGAACCTTTTGGATCACCTCGGAAACCCGACCTTACTGAAGGATCTGGTTGAGAAGCTGCCGGCGGAGTATAAAATGCGATGGGCGACGTACCGGAGGAATCGGCCGCTGGTGAATCTCCAAACGTTCGGCGAGTATATGGAGGAAGTCGTCGCTGATGCGTGCAGCGTATCATCGTACGGAGGAAGTGAGAGCGAAAGGTTCGCAAAGCGTGAAAAAGGAAGGGCACCCGACCGAACTCTTCTTCATTCCGACGCCGGGGGAAACAGTAACACGTTAGCGAAAAGTTACAGCAACCGGCCCATAGATTCCAGTAACAGCTTCGAGTGTGCGATTTGCAAGAAGATCGGACATCGTGTGAGGGATTGTACAACATTCAAGGCACTAGCAATCGACGAACGTTGGAAAAGGGTTCAAAGTCTCGGATTATGCCGAACTTGCTTGTACAACCATGCCAGACGATCGTGTCGTATCACCAATAGATGTGGGGTGAACGGTTGCCTAACTCGTCACCATCCCCTCCTACATTCCACCCCAAAAGATACAACGACTTCCAACGTACCGGCACCACTGGACCATCACTTCCATAACCGAGACCTTCCATCCTTGTTGTTCCGTATAATTCCTGTCGTTTTGTACAGCGGAGCGAACAAAGTAGCTACGTACGCTTTTCTGGATGAAGGGTCCAATATTTCGATGATCGAACGGCAGTTAGCAGCGACGCTGAAGGTGACTGGCTACCGGCATCCGTTGTGCCTTAAATGGACTGGTAACGTGACGAGGGAAGAGAATGATTCGCAGCGGATTACGATAGAGATTTCGGGCACCAATCAACGAGCACCGAGGTATATTATGACCGATGTTGGAACCGTGGACTCCCTCGACTTGCCCAGGCAAAGTTTGCCGATCGAGAAGCTAGCCGAGAGGTTCGGGAATCTACGAGGTCTGCCCATTCAGGGGTATCACAGTGTTACACCTCAGTTGCTGATTGGAGTTGACAACCTTAAACTGGCAGTCCCACTCAAGGTAAGAGAAGGCAACGTGGGTGGCCCGGTTGCCGTGAAAACAAGGCTTGGATGGTGCGTATACGGAGGTCATCGGGATGAAGGACAGCTGTCCGTCAACTACCACGTCTGCGAGTGTTCAGATGGCGATTCCCTTGACAAAACATTAAAAGCGTATTTTTCGCTTGAAGAAGCTGGAATACAACCGACCGGCGCCGGAGTAACTGCGGAAGATGAGCGCGCCTTACGGATCCTCGAACAAACTACCCACTATGCCAATAATCGATACGAATCGGGTCTGTTATGGAAGTACGACGATTTTGAATTTCCTGACAGCTACCCTATGGCTGTCAAGCGGTTCGAATGTCTGGAGCGCAGGTTGGCCAAAGATCCAATACTCAACGAAAATGTTCGGAAGCAGATCCACGAGTACGAACAAAAAGGCTACGCACATCGCGCGTCACCCCAGGAGCTGAACAACGTTGACCTTCGTCGCGTGTGGTATTTGCCACTTGGAGCCGTAACTAACCCTAGAAAACCCGGAAAGGTGCGGCTGATCTGGGACGCCTCTGCAAAGGTTGATGGTGTTTCTTTGAACAGTATGCTACTGAAAGGGCCCGATCAGATGACACTTCTTCCTGCGGTTCTTTTCCGTTTCCGGCAGTATTCAGTCGCTGTAAGCGCCGACATCAAGGAAATGTTCCATCAGGTACGAATTCGGCCAGAAGATCGACATTCTCAACGGTTTGTGTATCGAGCTGACCCAACGGCGCCGCTGGAGACGTACCTGATGGATGTGGCCACTTTCGGCTCAACTTGCTCCCCCGCTACAGCGCAATTCGTAAAGAATACGAATGCCAACCGGTTCACACAGGAATATCCCAGGGCAGTTCAAGGAATCATCCACAACCACTACGTGGATGACTACCTTGACAGCTTTGCTACTGCTGAAGAAGCTGCTCAAGTCGCGTCGCAAGTAAAAGAGATCCATCAACATGGTGGGTTTGAGATCAGAAATTGGTGCAGTAACCAACGAGTCGTCTTGGAACAACTTGGAGAGGTCAAGAAACAAACCGTCATCGATCTTACCTCCGGTACCGATAAACAGTCGGAACGGGTCCTCGGCATTCTGTGGGATACACAAGATGATGAATTCCGATTCAGCACTTCCTTGCCCGACGATATAACCCACCTGCGGACGCATAACACTAAACCGACGAAACGGCAATTGGCGCGGTGCGTCATGTCGTTTTTTGATCCTCAAGGATTTCTGGCGCCATACTTGATATTCGGGAAAGTGCTGCTACAGGATACCTGGCGCGAAGGAACCAGTTGGGACGAACAGATTTGCGATGGAACATTCGAGCGATGGAAGTACTGGCTAGAAATGTTGGACATAATCAACCAAGTAAACATACCGAGATGCTATTTCTCCACGGGTGATCTGACGACTCTGGATATCCACACGTTCGTGGATGCAAGCGAAATAGCGTATTCGTGTGTTTCGTATTTCCGGATTGCGAATCCCTACGGTCCAGCAGAGGTGGCATTCGTAGCAGCGAAGACCAAGGTAGCCCCCGTCAAGCCAACAACCATTCCCCGTCTGGAACTCATGGCTTGCGTGCTTGGAGTACGGCTGGCCAAATTCGTAGTCGAGGGACATTCACTTCCAGTTCGAAAACAATTCTTCTGGAGTGACTCCGAAGTTGCAATGAGTTGGATTAACGCGGATCCCCGGAAGTATCGGCCCTTTGTTGCTTTCCGAGTGGGCGAAATTTTGGAAAAATCTAACCGCGAGGAATGGCGCTGGGTGTCATCCAAGCTAAACCCGGCAGACGAAGCAACGAAGTGGGGATCAGGACCGTACTTCGACAAGAACAGTATTTGGTACAGCGGACCTGAATTCCTTCGCCACTGTGAAGATCAGTGGCCACCGAGGAAAATCTACGATAAGGTGACGGACGACCAACGCGCCTGCTATGTCCATCGCAATCTACAAATGCCGAAGCAACTACTGGACGCCGAAAGGTTCTCCTCATGGAAAAAGATGTTACGCGTGATGGCTTACGTTTGCCGATTTGTGAACAATTGTCGAACGTCAAATACTGGTCAAGAGCGAAAAATCGATCACCTGACGCAGTTGGAGTTGCAGAAAGCTGAGGAATCCTTATTTCGAGCTGTGCAATGGGACTCGTACGCTGACGAACTAGTTACTCTGACCAAGAACGAACGCCTACCAGTGCAGAAGCGCCAACCATTGGAAAAGACAAGCGCTCTCTACAAAATATCGCCGATACTCGACGCAGCGGGAGTTTTGCGGATGGACAGCAGGATTGGTGCAGCTCAACGTATCCCTGATGAAATGAAATTCCCTGTCATCTTGCCGAAGCGACATCGCTTGACCATGTTGCTTCTGAAGGATCTTCATTGCAAGTTGTTGCACGCCAACAATGAAACTGTCGTCAACGAAGCACGGCAGCGCTATTACATAGCGCAGCTACGTACACAAGTACGACGCGTGTCGAAGGAATGTCAGATGTGTAAGATACGCAATGCCCAGCCGTCAATACCGCGAATGGCTCCCCTTCCAAGTGCTAGGCTATCCTCATATGTTCGCCCTTTCTCTTACTGTGGTCTCGACTACTTTGGACCCCTTTTGGTGAAGGTCAACAGAAGTCATGTCAAGCGTTGGGTGGCCATATTCACATGCCTGACAATACGGGCGAGATTCGAGTTCCGCCATTGCGCGAAGATAACGTGCTTACCAAACGGAGCGTGAATAAAATCAGTTTTTGGAAATTTTGAACAAGTTATCGTAGTTTTTTGCGTGAATTGTGAAAGGAAAAAGACTTTTGAGAATAAAAAACTAAAAAACCAGGGTGAAATCGAAAAAAAAAACCAAGGAAATCAGAAAGTGAAAAATCAGCATCGCGAGAGCCGCCATTTTGGCCGGTCAACGAGAACATAACCCCAAAATGGACGGAGTGAAAAAACCACCGGACCAACCAGAGGAAACAGATGAAGACGTGAATATTACCGACTGGGCAGGAGCAGCAAGTCTATCGGCACAGCAAGCAGGACAATATCAACAGAGGAGGGAATACACGAACGTAGTGTACACAGAAGCGGACACGGGCCCATACCGAGTGTATTTCGAGCTACGGAACAATGATGGAGTACAAAGGATCAACAAGTTCGCGGTGGGATCCACGCTGCGAAAAAATGAAAAATTCAAGCAGTGCATAACGGACATGAAGCAAGTCGGACGAAATCGAATTATGGTCTTCATCAGCAGCTACACCAAAGCGAACGCGCTGGTGGAAGAAGTAAACAACAGCACAACGAGCAGCTACAAGGCATACGTACCACTACATCTGGTTAGCGTGACGGGAATAGTCGACGGCGTTCCAGCAGACATCAGCGAGGAAGAGATAATGGGTGATATCGCAAGTGACGTGCAAATCATCAGCGTAAGGCGTTTGCACCGCTGGGTGGACGGCAAAAAGATACCCGCGAACCGAATCAGTGTGAGATTCAGAGCGAATGTTCTACCCGATCGTATCCGCCTGTTCTGTTGCTGCAGCAGGGTAAGGCCTTTTGGACAAAAACTAACGGCATGTGGTAAGTGTCTCAGATTCAACCACCGCGAAGACAGATGCAAAGGGAATCGAAGATGTAGGAACTGTGCCGGTCAACACGAGACGGCGGAAGAATTCCAGCATTGTCGAAATAAGCCGAAATGTGCGCACTGCAGATCAGAAGACCATACAATGCAGGACGAAAATTGCCCGGAGAAAATTCGACAAAAGAACATCAAACTGATGATGGCGAAAACAGCAATAACGTTTGCAGAAGCTAAGGAGTGTTTCCCTCTAAGGACCCACAACACCTATGCACCGCTGGAAGATCTCAACGATTTCCCAGTGCTAGGCGAATCGTATGCAGCAACCCAACATGGAGAGTCACTGAGACAGCAATGGCAGCGAACAAACCAAGAGCGAGAGAGGATCAAAGCAGCAGTCAAAACATACCCCGACCAACCGAAAAAGCAAACTAAACAAGGAGTCAAGAGAGCGCGGAAAGAGGAGACCCAAAAGGCAGGACCAACAAACGCAATGAAAGCAACGAACGAACGTGATCGAATACTGGCAGAGGAATCGAGCAGCACCAAGGACGGTGTCGCACTGAACAACCAAACCACCAGCGAGAAAGAGAAATGGGAGCACCTGATGCGAGAAGCGCGCAACCAAGCGGAGCAGACGGCTAGCCAAGCAGTAAAAACGACGATGATGACGTTCTACACTGACTTTCTTAGTCAGTTGGGAAACCAGGAGGAAATCAAGAGTAAGTTTAAGCAATGCACACAAAAATATTTTAACTTAGCGAATTCAGTAGTAGAATGCACAAACATTTCGAAATAAACCAACATTACAGGTCAGATACAGATAAACACAAATTTCTAGCTCAAATAGGTAAATCGTAGTATTCAATAACAAAATTCAAACCGTTAAAAGCTTTACAGTGTAACATACAAAGTTTAGAGAAACACAAGGCGGAATTACATAGAGTCCTCGTCGAAGGAAGCTATGAAATTGTTTTGCTATCCGAAACATGGACGAAAGGTGATTTGGAACAAAGTAACCGCTACAAAATCCCTCGATACCATTTCATCGCTCAATCCCGAAACGACAACTACGGAGGTGTTGGAATTATGCTACAAAACGAGTACAACTACCTGGCGATCAAATTGCCGGCTACGTCAGATTGGACCCAAGTCTGTGGAATAAAGATATGCTCCCTAGACATCGTAGTAGTGTCGGTGTATATCAGTCCTGATATACCGGCGAATGCATTCGAAGATGATATCACCAAAATCGTTAGCAGTTTGGATGGGCACCGAAAAGTGATATTAGCAGGAGATGTGAACGCACATCATTACGCTTGGGGGAATGAAAAGTGCGACAGAAAGGGGAATATCCTAGCAGATATAATCAACAGTAGCAGGTTTCTGATAGCAAATGATGGATCCAGCACATTCATTCCGATTCAGCTAAACAAAAAGGCCACTTCAATCGATATAACGTTATGCACGGCTGAACTTTTCGCGGATATCCAGTGGAAGGTTCTCGACTTCAGTGTAGGTTCTCATCACATGGCCATCGAGAGCAGTCTAAACTCCAATCAAATTGCAACAACGAAATACATATATAACAACTATAAAATCTGTGAGGCGATGACTAACCTCGATCCGATGGTAGTGAAAAGTGTAGAGGATTTGATACCAGCAGTTAAAAAAACCTGTAGAGCGAATAGGAAAACAGATAAATACGTTCCAAAACATTGGTGGACAGAAGAGGTAGAACAGGCCTGGGTAGAAAAAACGGAAGCAAGAAGACAGTTCAATAGAGTATCTAGTCAATGCAACCTAATAGAATTCAAGAAAAAGGCAGCCATCTTTCAGAGACTGAAGAGAGAGGAGAGTAGGAAAAAGCTAGAGGAGTTTCCGAAGGAAGTTAATCCATTTTCTAGTTCGAAAGAGCTGTGGGGAAAGATAGGAAGATTGACAGGCAAACGATGTAGAAGAAAGGAAAACAACGTGATGTATGACAACAAAGAGGCTGCCGAGGCTTTCCTAGATGAACACTTCGGCAAACACGACCCGCAACCGTGGACAGAACCAGTGATACGATCTACAGGAGATGTAATAGACAAAAATAAGTGGGATAGCATACTGGCGAAGAAATCCAAACCATCAGCCCCGGGAGAGGATCGCATTTCGTATGAAATGTTAAGGAAACTAAACCCGCAAGTTGTCGAAAATCTGTTGATGGACCTAAACAGAATGTGGAGGAGAGGATTCCCGGAAGACGCGCTGCGATCTATTCGGATTGTGGCGATTCCGAAACCCGGTCGAGACCAAACAACCCCATCAGGAAAGCGCCCAATCAGTCTAGTACCCACGATAACAAAGGTAGTGAATACAGCAGTCTTAGAGCGACTCCAAACAGTCATTGATGAAAGGAACATTCTACCACCAACATCCTTCGGTTTCAGGAAAGGACTCTCTACAAACACATGTTTAGAATTTATTGTCAACGAAGTAAAAAACTTAAAGCGGCAGAAAATGAAGGTTGCGTTGATCTGCGTCGATCTGAGCAACGCTTTCAACGCGGTCAAGCCTGACATCCTCAACGACACCTTGGTAGAACTGAGAATTCCAGATGAAATAATTTTGTGGATAGCTGGTTTTCTACAAAACCGAAGGTTGAGTCTTCAAATTCGTGGAGCGACCATTACAAGGACAATCAACAGTGGACTACCCCAAGGCGACATTCTGCCCCCAACGCTATTCAATCTCTATACGCGGAAGCTACACGACATTGGAGTTGGCGATGACGTCATACTGGTCCAGTATGCCGACGATTTCGGCATCCTGGTAAAAGGTAAATCGTTAGAGCAACTGAATCTCACAGCACAGAACTACATGGACAAGTTCATCGAGGCTGCAGAAAACCTGAACTTTAGGATAAACGCAGAGAAGACAAAAGGATTACTCTTCCATAACAGTGACAACAAACTGACGGTGAAAATCAATGGAACGCAAGTAGAAACAGTAAGAGTACATCGGCATCTCGGAGTCCAGATCGACAGTTTCTTAAGCTTTGGAGCCAACACCAGAGAGGTAGCAAGAAAGGTGACAGACCGTCTCAACATGCTGAAGGTTATAAGTGGGATTAAAACGGGATCGCATCCTCAAACTATGGCTAACATCTATAAAGCTCTAATAAGAAGTGTTCTAGAGTATGGATGCACAGTGCAGAACAACGCCAGTGCCACGAATAAAAGGAAGTTAGAAGTAGCGAATAACCAGTGTTTAAGAAAAGTGACTGGTTGCACGAAAAGCACGCCGCTCAACGCTCTAACCGCATTAGCTGGGCAATATCCATTGCATCTCAGGCAAGAACACGTCGCCAACAAACAAATCGCTCGATCTTTTAGCAGAAACAATGTGGTGGCCACTCAGCTTCGAGAATTAGAGATACCGGATGATTTGAATTTGGAGAAATACAGCTACCTGGAGAAAATGTACATCAGGAACAAAAACATCTTCGACGATATCATGCCAGTTGTGAAACTGCATGCAACAACTGTGGAAGTTCATCCTTATTTGGAAGGATTGGACACAGCTAAAAAAGAGACGAATCCGTTCAAAATGAAACAGTTAGTGCTTTTTACGATGAACAACAAATATCGAGGAAGAAGGAGAATTTTCACGGATGCGTCCAAAGAAGGAGAAAGATGCGGAGTGGGAATATACCTAGAAAGCTGCAAAAGAAGACACTACTATAGACTGGAACAGGAATCGAGCATCACGGCGGCGGAAATGACGGCGATCAAAGTGGCTATTTCCTTCGTCGAGCAGATGGAGTTACACAACTGCGTGATATACACTGACTCAAAATCAGCGTGCATGATTCTGGAGGATTCGATGGACGAGAAGGCCGGCTCAACAATCGTTGCGGAGATACTAAGGATAGCTCATCGTTTCGGAACAGCAATCCAGTGGATCCCGAGCCACGTGGAGGTTGAAGGCAACGAGATAGCGGATAAGCTGGCAAAACTGGGACTGTCCGACATAGCACCAACCTACGGTAATAGATTATGCTTGAATGATGCGCTGCATCGATTCAAAATACAAACCCAGGACAACGCCAACCGATGGTATCAGGACTACTCCATGGAAAAGGGTAAACGCTTTAGCGAGATTTTTCCTGTATTTTCGACCGAGCCGTGGTACTACAAAGTCCAGATGGAAGGTCGAGATGTCCGCCTGACAAACCGTCTGATGACTGGCCACGACTTTTCAAAGTACTGGCTGGCAAAGATGAAGATAGCAGAAGACGAGGACTGCGATATGTGCGAAGTTCCCGAGACGTCAGAGCACATCATTGTTCACTGTCCGAAGCACGGTTTCCTACGATTAAAGTTTCAATTTGAGCAAAAATATCTGAGCCTTACTGACCTGTACAAATCGAAATGCATTGAGACATACCAAGAAGTAACTGAATTTGTAAAACAAGCTAAGTTAAAACTGTAAACAAAACTCTAAACTGCAAGAATGCAAAACTGCAACTGGAAACGGCTAGTCGTCACTCCCATACAACGTCGGAATCGATGAGTTTCTGGCCATATAGTCAAAGTCACTGGGCCAAAATCGCTGAAACTGTCAGCTGACAGTTTCAAACAGAGTGAAGAAGAAGAAGAAGACAATACGGGCCGTTCATGTGGAGGTTATCCACACGCTTTCTACCGAATCCTGCATCAAAGGAGTACGCCGATTCATCTGTCGTCGGGGAAGCCCCGCCGAAATCTACAGCGATAACGCAACTTGTTTTCACGGAGCCGACCGTCTTCTGAGAGAGCAGATCAACAAAGGACTTGCTGCAGAATTCACGAGCACCCGGACCGCGTGGAAGTTCATTCCTCCAGGCACTCCGCACATGGGGGGAGCCTGGGAGAGGTTGGTGAGGTCGATTAAGGTTGCTCTGGCCGCAATCCAGAACGGAAACCAGAAACTGGACGACGAATCTTTGATGACCTTTTTGGCGGAAGCAGAAGGTATTGTCAACTGCAGACCACTCACATACTTGCCTCTGGACTCGATCGAGCAAGAGGCCTTAACCCCGAATCATTTTTTGTTGGGCAGTTCTTCGGGGGTTCGTTTACCAATTGTGCAGACTGACAACGAAGTATCTCTCCTGAAAGGTTCGTGGACAGCCATTCAGAAATACCTGGACATCTTTTGGAGACGCTGGACTAGGGAATATCTCCCGACTCTTACGAAACGCACGAAATGGTTCGGCGAAGTGAAACCGGTTCAACCTGGAGACCTGGTTCTCATCGTTAGTGATACTAAACGCAACGGGTGGATACGCGGTCGAGTGCTTGAGGTTCTGCCAGCTGCGGACGGTCGTGTACGTCAAGCTATTGTACAGACTGCTGGAAATGCTCCTACAAGAAAACCAATATCGAAACTGGCGGTCTTGGAGGTATCATCGGATGCTGGAACCGGAGACAATGTGGGTTCCACCAGGGGGGAGGATGTTGCGAAACTGGCAACCCCGCCACAGCGAAAACGGAGTGAGCGGATCCGCGGCAAAACAGAAGAACGATGCGAGAAACGTCAAGAGTAGACATTGCCAAACGTGTATTAATGAGATGACGATGTGATTTTTGGTGCAGGGCAAAATTCTTCCTAATTTGATTAAATGCAATCTGAATAGTGTAGAATTATCGATTCTTCAAACGAGTAGTGGCAGGTGCGCTTAGAACAATTGAATGTGCATTTATTTTGTGAATTTACACACGGTTACGTTGTATTTTAGGTCTTAGGAGTTGTTCACACCAAACCCTATGTGATCTAACCAGAGTTCCAGGGTTTATAGTTTCACTATTCAGTTCGAGAAGTGAGCAAATTAGTCATATATTCCCTATTGCACTTAGTTATTTAGTTCTTCATTTACAGCTAGTAGAATTCGCTGAAGCGAAAATTATTGTTGGGAATAATCTTTGAATTATATCTATCCACTGAAATTGTAAGTGAACGCTTAGTCTATATTGTATGATCCCACTCACGAATAAATTTTCATATTCTAGCTTGTAGCTGATGCTAACAAGATTCAGCGTTCTATTCATTATTCCGCAACAATTACTTTAGCTACACTGCCGTCCTACACATAATTGTCCCATGTTATATGGGAATCCCATATAACATGGGACAACTATGCGTAGAACGGCAATACAGCCCTGTGTGATTTATAAATATCCGATAATTTCACTTACATGACACATTGTTTGAACACATCGTACGCAGCGGCCTTGCTCTTGAGCTTCTCCTCGAAGTGCCAGGCAGTTTTCTCGTACAGTTCCTCCAACTGCTCGTTGGTGAACTTCATCATGTCAGCCACATGCCGGAGAATCGAGTTCACCGCTTTTGCTTTGGCGAATCGCTCCGTGCACTTTTCCACATCTTCCGGCGAGACACGTCGCTTGGACAAATCGATGTATCCCTTGAATTGGTCCACACGAATGACGACCACCGGTTCTGTTTTGCCGACGCGAATCAGCTTGTTTATGGAACGGATACGCCGACGGGACAATTCGGACAGCAATATCATTCCTTCGATGTTGTTATATTCCAGCAGGTAGACGTAGGCGCCCATTTCGGCGATGGATCTTACATTCACCATCACAACATCCTCCACCGCAGGGAATTTCTGCTTGTAGAATCTACACGATAACACCATCTTGACTGGATAGGATGCGCTAGAATTAAGCAACAAATAATATTAAAATAATTATGTTAATGCCTCAAAAATATTTCAATTTCAAAGCTGCTTCCACCGAGTGCCATCGAAATCAATATCCCATGCGCCCCATTCTCCGCTAGCGGTGCTATGAACTTTCGCTGTTTGGAGCTGTCAAACATGGTTGGAAAAGTTGACACAGTTTTGAAACGATTTTTCCGAATTAATAACACTTTTTTCGCCTGTGAATCGATCGCACTCGATGCCTCAGCACTAAAACTATAAAAATCAACTAATTTTACCCGTTTTTATGAAGATTTAAGCACGAAAATGTGAATTTTATCAATCTGATGTAATATACATGTGGCAGAATGCCGAATTGACACTGACAGAAAGAACTCGGTACGGAAAACACCGACGACGCTGGCAGTTTGTGGGCGAGCGGGGGGTGGAGAGAGAGAGGTCTGAGCTGTCAAAATTTGTAACGATGTTTTAAAATAACCAGGGCTGCATCGAGCACTATGAGCCTCTGCACGAATCTGGTGTACTGCTCACTCCCACAGAAAATTTGAAAACAGCGCGCACAGTAAAAGTCAAATGTGACTTTTACTGTGCGCGCTGTTTTCAAATTTTCTGTGGGAGTGAGCAGGACAGGGCAAATTCGTACAGAGGCTCATTTTCAATGATGTGCTAAAATGAACACACAAAAAGGGGATTAGGCAAAAAACGTAATTTTAAACCACGTTTTCTACCCAGCTGAATCTGTTAACGAGTCATTTTGCGAGCTGATTCGATACGATGCTCGCATTTACATCATAGACTAATAGGCTCCTAAAGTCCTATCGGGATTCTTGTTTTAAACCACAATATATGGTTCAAGAGTATATATTTACTCAATTTTTGACGTTTTTATTAACCGTAGTTGAAAATATATAATTTTTATTTTTTTAGCCTTTTGTCTCGTCCCTAGCTTATAACACATACTTTGAGTGATTTTTTTTCACCGTGTATGTCAGATAGGAACATTTTTGAAATCCCAGTGCGAAAAATGTCGAGCTCAGTCACACAAGGTTGACCTCAAATGTCAAAGTAGAACTATTTACCATTTTACTTATTTCGAATTTTCTCATTATTCCTTTGTTTTTCAAGTTCGAGTAAAGTACATTTCCGATTAGAATACCATGCTTGATCGTATTATTCAATATAAGTGAGATTTCGTCTTTAATTTTAGGACCCTATTCTGGAGCTCGATTTGAATAGGTCGTATGTACATTTGTCGATATAAAATTCGATCAGTTTATTTAAGTTATTGTAGCAATAGGGAAGATATTTTGGAGATTTTTAATGATGGAACGGAAAGCCTGTTTTGTGATGATTCTGCTGTATGTATCAACTTTGTTCAATTTCAACGGTTTTTGCTATAATAAGCGAATCCAACTGATCGAATTTTTAATCGACAAAAGCACATACGACCTTTTCAAATCGAGCTCCAGAATTTTAAGACCTCGATGTACCAAAGAAAACGATCAAATTTTGTGTGTCCACAAAGGGAAAAATTTCTTATGGCCTTATACTCAGAAATCAAAAAATCCTTTGTTTTCTATCTCAGTTTCCGTTAAAAGTGGGATACCCCATTGCTAATGGGTTGTCCCACTTTTAGCCGAAGCTGAGTAAGAAAACAAAGGATTTTTCGATTTCTGAGTAAGGCCAACTCAGTGATAGAGTCTCGGATAGAGTAGACATCTTTCTTGGTGCAGTCCGGTACCCAATAAGATTCATAAGGTATTGTGTATTTTTTTCCGTGTAAATTGCCTTTTGTGTAAATTATATTTAGCGTGTTACACTGATGTGACAGCTCTGACAGTAAAGGACTAAACATAAATTACGTAAAGTGGGTACCGAGGATTGTCCACAATCTGTGAATTTGACTGCGAAAAAAATCGCATGACGCCGCTGTTTACATTTCAGGCGTTCGATTTGAATAGGTCCCAAGTTTACTGTGATTCCTATGTAGATTCGACCTATTCAAATCGAAATCCAGATTTTATTGCTGGTTGCTTTCAAAAAACGGCTGCAAAACGGTGAGTCGATAAGGAGAGCGTCCAATATAGCTCTGGTCCTCACAAGTTCCTACCTCATGCTTCCACGGGTCAAGCGATGACAAAGACCGCCAGCTAAGAGTTGTGTGCTTAGCTGGTAGTGCAGCCTGGGCACTGTTGTCCTTCTGACTTCAGCTAGATTGAGGAGGTACGATCCGAGTGTCTGTTCACCAAGGAGGTGCGGCTCAAACAGCGTCTGTTCTGGCATCCAGCGGCTGAGTAAGAAACGCTGCACCACGCCCAGCTAGATCCAAGGTGGTAGCCCCATCAGTGTGGTCGTCCCAGTGTTGGTTGGGACGTTAAACAGAACTGGCACGATGGCCCTCCGGCGAGACAGGAGTGTTGGCGTAGGCCCAATAAGCCACCCGTAAAAATCCCCATTGCGAATAACATAGGAGAAAATACGACTCGATTCAATCGGCAAAGACCCACGCGACGAAATAAGGACTACGATTGGAAACTTGGAACATGGAATTGCAAGTCACTAGGTTTCGCAGGATGTGACAGGATAATCTACGACGAACTACATCCCCGCAACTTCGACATCGTGACGTTGCAGGAACTTTGTTGGACTGGACAGAAAGTGTGGAAAAGCGGGCATCGAGCGGCTACCTTCTACCAAAGCTGTGGCACCACCAATGAACTGGGAACAGGATTTATAGTGTTGGGCAAGATGCGACAACGTGTGATCGGGTGGCAGCCGATCAACGCAAGGATGTGCATGTTGAGAGTTAAGGGCCGTTTCTTCAACTACAGCATCATCAACGTCCACTGCCCACACGAAGGGAGACCCGATGACGAGAAAGAACCCAAGTAACCACAAGCATTATAACATTGCACGAATTAGACTGAATATCAACCTTTGCAATGCGAAATGCAGTAATTCCACACTTGTTATGCAATAGTCCTTTAGATTGGCATTATCAATTGTAGTAGCGGGTAGTCGATAGTTAAATTAATATTGAGCATTGGAAATTATATATATACATCATGTTGGCTAATTGATTGCATAAAATATAAACAAGAAGAGCAGGCACAAAATTAGTCACACAATATGAATATTTGGCAACACGGCAGATTCATAACGCAAAATGTTGCGTTAGCCAAGAAACGCAAAGGCTTGTCGAAGCGTCGGTCGATCCCCTGCTTCCGTAAAGGACGCGAGAGGCTTTGAGCGTCATTCTGTGTACTACTTTTGGACGAACAGCACGTGGACAATTTTGCAAGCAGCTAGCAGCGTTGGCCGTGGCGTATTTTCGATTATTGCGAACACTACATGGCGGAGCCGGTAGGTAAGTAATAATATGTGAATACGAAAGTGATAATAAAAGTTTAAGGTGAGAATATCAACCGCTTTGGACATTTTGAGTTATCATGGAGTTTACGCGATGGAAAAAATGTAAGTGATGAGGGTATACCGAAACATAAGGGAAACAAAATGGCGCCTTGATTTTACGGGATTACTGATAGATTGGAGGTGGGTTTTGGTAGAGTACGGCTAAAATAGTGAATTGTACGGAAAAAGAGCGACGTTCATTTTGAACGGCAGTGATTGAAAACATAAATAGTGTAATTAATTGAGCAAAAAAAATATATACCAAAATTGATGTGCTAAGAGAGTGTGATAATGTTAACCGCTTATTGTTTTTTTTAAGTGTTTGTATGAAAGAGAGAGCACTGGTAGCCCACCAAACATCACACAAACATAACCATACACATGCTAGAGAGAGTTTCATATAAAATACACAGAAAGTAGTGAAAATTATGGAATAGAACAACGTTACATGATACATACAAATGTGCGTGAGCGGTCTCGGCCTCAGCACACCATCCGAAATTTTGCAGTCGGTAAAGTGAAAAAAAAACTGTGTTCGAGCGGTCTCGGTCTCGACACGCCCTTGGCAAAAAAAAAAAAAAAAAAACGGAAATTAATGTGTTCGAGCGGTATCGGTCTCGACACACCACCGACACATATTCAAAGAAAAAAAAATGTTTGAGCGGTCTCGGTCTCAAACACAACTGAGCGGTACGTCAGCAGTAAGTTGTAAACCAATGTGTCCGAGCGGTTTCGGTCTCGACATACCATCTATACCTAAAAAAAATGTGTTCGAGCGGTCTCGGTCTCAACACACGAACTGATAACAGTCAATAAATAAATAAAAGAATTACTAAAGTATTATGTTTGCAACGGAGAATATAATATTGTTTTTCGTTTGTTTGAAACTTTCAGATAAAGCAATGAGTACGAAAGCGAAAAAGAAAGTTTACAGTAAGAAAGACTTAACACAGCGACTGCCAATTGAAAATGTGTCGGCACAAGAACAAGCGGTAGTAGAGAAGAAGCAGAAAAAACGATATAGGATGAAAGACCTCACTCAAGAATTAGCAACCGAAAGGGCAAGAAACGCTCGCCTTATGGCAGAACTCGAACAAAGCCAACGCTTGAACGATGAACTCATGGCACTCCATGCCGAGGGAAACGCGACTGTCGACGGAATGGAAGATAACAGACCGCCCGATAACGCAGACGAAGCAGCACCATCTAATCGTTGGGATGATGCACGCGAAAGGAGAGAATCCGATTACGAGAGGGAAAACCGATTTGGCGATGCTCATAGCACGATAACCGATGCGCTCGTGGGAGGACACCGATCCCAAGCTGCCTGGAATACTTCGGAAGACGGTACAAGATCTGAATTCACGCGTGAAAATCGAGTGGGCGGGGCTCACAGACAGGTACCAGCCCAGAATCTGGAAGATAACGATCCCCAAGATGATAACGGTATCGCAGAAACAGCAGAAGCATCTAATCCATGGAACGCTACAGGCGAGGCTGTAGGCGAAAGAAGAGAATCCGACTACGAGAGAGAGAGACGACTTGGTGACGCTCGTGGTACGATATCCGCGGCGCTGGTGGAAGGACGAATGCACCAAGCTGCCTGGAATACTTCAGGACAAGGAACAAGATCTGAATTCACGCGGGAAAATCGATTGAGCGACGCTCGCAGACAGGTACAAGTCCAAAATGCGAAGGATATCAGTCGCCCCGATGGCTATGGTATCGCAGGAGAAGCAGAAATATCTAATTCATGGGATGCTGCAGGCGAAGGAAGAAGATCCGACGTCGAGGGTGGAAGTCCATTTGGCGATACTCGCAGGATGACACCCGGTGGGATCGTGGAAACACGCCGAAATCAAAATGACGGAAATACTTCAGGAAACGGAACAGGATCTGAGTTTGGACGTGAGAATCGCCTTTGCAGCACGCGTAGAATAGGCCCAAACGTGGAAGAATCCAGGCTGTATACATCTATTAATCAACTCTCGATTGCTTCACTGAGCGTTCCGGAGTGTAAGCCTGCAGAAGATGGTGAAATACATCGCCATTCGTTCGAAGCATGGAAGGACTTATTGTCTGACTCAATGATACTAGCAGGAATCGAAGACGAGTTCACAAAATACACCGTTTTCAAAGTCAAAGCTGGAGCACGCCTCCTTGAAATATTCAAAAATACGAAATCTTCCAGTAATGATCCAGACGTCGTTCGTTCTCCATTCGCCAACGCGATGGCCCGGCTGAAATCCTATTTTGGGTCGGGGTCGGATGTAATGCTAATGAGGCGAAAGTTGGCATTGTTGACCCAAAAGCCAGGTGAGTCAGATCTGTCATACATAACTAGAGTTGGATCGATGGCGCACCTCTGCGATTTCGATGACACGAAGGAATTTGAGCAGATCGTAGCTACCGTCGCCGAACATGCTACAAATCGTGAGGTTCGTACTGTTGCACTGAAGATGCTAAGTCGCAACCAGTCTTTTACGGATCTAATAGACAAAGTCCGCGAAATTGAAGCAATCAAACTCAATGAGGAGTTTGTGCGTAAGAAGTACCAGAAGGCCGAGTCAAACATGGTTGCATCAGTAAGCGCATCATCTACAAGGTCGTTCAGAAATCCAGTAGGACAACTCCAGCAAAGAAGCTTCCAAAATTATGGCAACCGTCCTTTGAGGGGTGCTTTTCGCGCTCCAAGAGGAAGACAATCTAACGTCGGAAGTGGTCCGTATCTTCATCCTTCACGTGAACCAAAATGCTGGAGGTGCAACAGCGTATATCACGACGCCAGCGTCTGCAGTCACCAAGACAAAACGTGCATCTTCTGTGGCCGCCGAGGTCATATTCGACGAGCCTGCCGCTCTCGTGCAAGGGAGATGGGGACAATGCAATCCACTAGAGAACCAGTTGGCAGTACTCCGCCGACGATAGCTGCCATTGATGAAGCGAACGACGACTCGAAGCCGGTTGAGCCAGTAAGTGTACCGACTGAATTTTAATTATTTCCATAAAGCATCTTTGAATACCTAAAAAAAAATAATAATAATAATAATAAAAAAAAAAAGATTAACATAATTTCATAGTACAATTGAAATGGAATACTATTCATTAATGTTTATATGAAAACAGAGTCACTAAAAGAGAAGAATCAAATAAATCACTAGAGTAAATCTACAATTTTACAGATGAAGCCAGCACGCTCGCATGCGGTGGCGAACGTCACAAAGATGGTATCCGAACACCCTAGTATATCAACACAGAACGCACAACTCGTGAATGATGCCAAGGTAATCATATTTGTATTAATTTATATATATATGTTAAAAAAAAAAAAATCACACAAATAGGTAAACACGACGTTGAATACGGTAAGAATTGCATCCGAGCGTTCTCAATGCAAGACCCGAACCGTTTCCGTCCACCTTGAAAAGAAACCGCAGGAGGCACAACCTTTTGTAAACGAGATGAAGGTATGGAAACTGTCTTGCCTAAGTTGACCTATTTGTAACACAAGTTTATATGAACAGATCAGCACACCAAAAGTTTCAGACGTGATGGCGATTGTACCCGAGTGTTCCAGAAATACAGTGCAGACAAATAAGAGTCAGAAAGAGCCAGCTGGTACGACAGTGCTAAAGGTCGCTTTTACCAGCGCTGAATCCCAGCTCACAACAAAAGATGATGCCATCATTGCAGCACAAGTGTCTGGAATGCCTTGCACTTTCATGATAGACTCCGGTGCGCAGGTAAATACTTTTACAGAAAGTATGTTCTTGGCACTAACGGCAAATGCAGGCTACAGTAGTGGTGTTCTCAACGTTCAGCATAAGTCAGACAAGTCCCTCAAAGCCTATGCAACGAAAGACAGCATTGAAGTCTTGGCAACTTTTCATGCTCCTCTTTATATTTCCGACGATAGACCAACTTGCGTAGAGAAATTCTATGTAGTGAAAGAAAATCGAGCATTGATTGGAAGAACTACAGCATCACGATATAGCATTCTGTTACTGGGTCTGCAAGTTCCAGTGAAACTGCAAGCAGAGTCCGCGTTTCAAGGATCGCCGTACGCTGGAGAAATTGCAACAGTTTTGGAAGGAATATTCCCGAAATTCAACGTACCGCCGGTCAAGATCTATTACGACACGTCAAGGCCACCATGCAGGAACGTATTCACTAACATACCACTGGCAGTTAAACCCTTGGTTGAAGAAAGACTCCGTAATCTGGTGGCTGCGGACATAATCGAAAGAGTGGTCGATGGTATGGACACATCATTTTGTTCATCCATGCTAGTAGTCCCTAAAGGTAAGGACGATATACGTCTTGTTATAGATTTACGAGGACCAAACCGTTATATCCATCGTACCCCGTTCCCGATGCCAACGCTGGAAAAGATACTTGCCGAGCTACATGGAGCTAAGTGGTTTTCCACGATAGACCTATCGAATGCATTCTTTCATATTGAATTGCACAAAGACTCGCGCCATCTGACTAATTTTTACACAGAGTTGGGAATGTACCGCTGTGTAAGACTCCCATTCGGTCTTTGCAATGCACCTGATCTATTTCAGGAAACATTGCAACGAACAGTGTTGGCTGGATGTGATGGTTGCAAAAATTTTTTGGACGATGTACTGGTGTTCGGTAGAACTAAGGCGGAACATGACGCCAATCTTGCAAAGGTACTAGCTTGTCTTTCTAACCATAACGTGAGACTAAACCAGGATAAATGTGTCTTCGGAAGCCAGACAGTCAAGTTCATCGGATTCCAACTTACGCCGGATGGCTGGCAAGTTGAAGGAGAAAAAATTCAAGCGATAAAGAACTTTCGACGACCGACTAATTGCGCGGAAGTCAAAAGCTTCTTGGGGTTAATCACATTTGTCGATCGTTTCATCATACACCGAGCATCTAAATCTGAACACTTGCGAGAGCTAGCCAATTCGGAGAAATTTTACTGGACCGCTCAGGAAGAGGATGAGTTCAACATTCTGAAAGGCGAGGCCCTTGACTCAATAAAACGGCTCGGCTACTATAGTCTGACTGATCGTATAGAGCTATACGTGGACGCTTCACCGGTAGGGCTAGGAGCAGTACTAATCCAAATCGACGAAAATGCAGTTCCAAGGATAATAGCCTGCGCATCAAAAGCTTTGACTGATTCTGAAAAACGATACCCCCAGACCCAAAAAGAGGCTCTTGCAGTGGTTTGGGGCGTCGAGCGGTTCTCCTACTATTTACTGACAAGACCGTTCACAATTCGGACAGACGCAGAGGCAATACAGTACATTTTCAACGCCAATCACCGTTTGGGGAAGCGGGCTGTTTCTCGGGCAGAGAGCTGGGCTTTGCGCCTACAGCCTTACGACTATGACATACAAAGAGTACCAGGAAACCAAAATGTTGCCGATGCATTGTCTCGTCTTATACCAGAGACTCAAGAATCGATCCCGTTCGATTCAGATGCCGAAAACCATTACCTTTATTCTCTGGACACAGGTAATATGACTATAACCTGGGATCAAATAGAAGAAGTATCTGAAAACGACAGCGAACTGATATCCGTGAGGGAAGCGATGATGTCAAACAAATGGCCAATTGATCTGCGAGCATACGAAGCCCAAAAACGTGATATGCACTGCCTAGGCTCATTGGTTTTCAAAGATAACAGAGTAGTCCTACCCTATTCTTTGCGAAACAAAGCACTGGATTCAGCTCATGGTGGTCACGTTGGGGAGGTAGCCATGAAGAGGGTGATGCGCGAATTCTTCTGGTGGCCGCGAATGTCCGGTGAAGTTGCTCGCTTCGTTAAGAATTGTGAAACATGTGCTCAACTCTCTAGACGCAACCCACCCATACCTCTACGATCACGAGAACTACCAGATGGACCGTGGCAAATGCTGCAGGTGGATTTCTTAACGGTTCCATCCTTTGGATCTGGAGAGTTCCTGGTGGTGACTGATACATACTCACGATATTTATATGTTGTGGAAATGCGGACGACAGATGCCAACTCTACAAATTCAGCCTTAAACGACGTTTTCCGGATGTGGGGCCACCCATGCGTTATACAAAGTGACAATGGGCCACCTTTCCAAAGTGCTAAGTTCATCTCATATTGGGAAGATAGGGGAGTGAAGGTGCGTAAATCAGTTCCCCTCAGCCCACAAAGCAACGGAGCAGTGGAGCGCCAAAACCCTGGAATTATTAAGGCCCTGTCAGCATCTAAACTGGATGGGTCAAATTGGCGTCAAGCGTTACAGCAATATGTGCACAGACACAACACCTTGATTCCACATTCCCGACTACAGGTCACCCCTTTTGAATTAATGGTTGGGTGGAAGTATAGGGGCAACTTCCCTGGCTTGTGGGAAAACTCTGATGCGAAGGAACTTGATCGGGCGGAGATCAAAGAAAGAGATGCGGAGACTAAGCTGGCTTCAAAACAGTACGCTGATCATGTGCGAGGTGCCAAAGAGAGTGATATCGTCACTGGTGATACCGTTCTATTGGCCCAACAGAAAAGGGGTAAAACGGACCCCAATTTCTCCTCCGAACGTTATGAGGTCATTGCTAGAGACGGAGCCAAAGTCGTGGTGATGTCTGCAGCAGGAATTCAATACACCAGAAACGTCCAAGATGTTAGACTGGCACCTGGTCCGGCCGAGATTGATGTTTCGAATTCGACCAACTTAGCAGCAGCAGGAGCAGCAGATCCTGAACTTGATTCAGCTCTACAGGAACATCCAAACACCAGAACTCTTCGCCAACGGGGAAACTTGAAGCGACCGGCCAGGTTTGATGACGACTTTGTATACCGCGTTTTTTACTAGAACGGTAGGTAGCAACACACTGTAAAACAATTAAAACTTTTAAGATGCATTTATATTTGAATGTTTCAGAATGCGTCGGAGTATTTGAAGCGAAAAACTTACCAAACTCTTTGATTTCTCCTTTTGGTGTGATTTTGTTTTAAAACGAACAAGCAGTAAACATTGGAATGTCAAGTTTCGTTGAATTTTCGTGTGCATCGCGGATAATCCGCGTGCAGGATAATCGATGATGATGTAAATAATCAGTAATCGGATAATGAAATCAGTGCACCGAACCAAAACGGTACTTTGTTTTAACAAGATACAATAAATAATAAAATAAAGTAAAAAAAAATAATAAACATTTCAAAAATTTCAATGAGTTAGTTTATTTGAACATGGCAAATAAAACAATTAAGGCAAACGGTTCTGTTAGATGTGTTTCTGTGGCGTTTTATTATTGGAGGTAAATAAGATTTGATTGTTTTAAGGTAGGTTTAACGCATGGCGGAATGAATTTTGAATTATGCGTTGTACTGTATCGTTAATCAACAGTAGTTACATCATACTATATTAGGGTGAATGTACCTATAATGAT
This sequence comes from Aedes albopictus, assembly GCF_035046485.1. Classification (NCBI taxonomy): domain Eukaryota; kingdom Metazoa; phylum Arthropoda; class Insecta; order Diptera; family Culicidae; genus Aedes; species Aedes albopictus. The sequence goes on along the minus strand of NC_085138.1, from coordinate 291,434,308 downwards.
CCACTTCAATCTAAAATAATAACTTTTAGTAATCAATAATTGAATAATGAACGTTGCGATGAACTATAGAATAGTAGTCTATTTGTTACTTCACTTTTGAAAAAAAGGAGTTTGTGCATTTGAGTTTATTTATTTATTTTTTCATGATTACAAAATTATGTAATTAAAATAAAAAAAAAAACGATTAAATCCTATAGAATATACAAGCTTTAGAAGAGTACAGACGAGAGCGAATGTAGTAGCGGGTAGTCGATAGTTAAATTAATATTGAGCATTGGAAATTATATATATACATCATGTTGGCTAATTGATTGCATAAAATATAAACAAGAAGAGCAGGCACAAAATTATTCACACAATATGAATATTTGGCAACACGGCAGATTCATAACGCAAAATGTTGCGTTAGCCAAGAAACGCAAAGGCTTGTCGAAGCGTCGGTCGATCCCCTGCTTCCGTAAAGGACGCGAGAGGCTTTGAGCGTCATTCTGTGTACTACTTTTGGACGAACAGCACGTGGACAATTTTGCAAGCAGCTAGCAGCGTTGGCCGTGGCGTATTTTCGATTATTGCGAACACTACATCAATGTGATGATGCATTGCATTTTTCTTTACATTCGGGTTTATTAAAAGGTGATATAGAATAATCCAATACATAATTCAACACTGCAAAAACTGAATAAATGCAATGTACAAACTAGCAAAGTTTGCTCTAACAATACAATTATAAATGCTTGACTCTAATGGTAAACAAATGAAATCAAGAAGATTGAACAACTTTACGGTCAACTCTAGCGGTCTTCAACATTTCCGGTTCGACTCCCGACCAACTTAATCCCCGTTTGAGCCACCGATCGACGACAGCAAAAGCTATTTAGAGATGAACTTTTCTCTTTTCTGTAGGCTGCAATCACATGCCAATAACGATAGAAATCACAATTAGCATATGAGCAATGTGCGAAGGGTGTTTTAGTCGAGGTTTTTATTTTCTTATGTTGATTAAATATCTTCTAAAATGCATTATTGTCAGATTTCTTGAAACGTTAACACCGCGCGGTCGTTGAAATGTTTCGAAAAGGGTCTTTGCACAAAAGTTCACGCGGTCCAGGACGCGGTCTATCGTTTTCGAAAGGAACAGCCGCACCGCCGGAAACGCTGCAATGTTATTTCCCATAAGAATGAAGTAAACAGGGAGTGAAAACCGCGGCTGTACCTTTCGGAAGCGATAGGCCGCGTGCACTTTTGTGCAAATCCCTCAATATGCAATTTTCAGTAATTTATCGGAATGTGATAGTTTACTGTATTCTATTACATATTATGCGTTGCGCGAAAATTTGTACGCGCAAGCGCCCATACATCTCCGCCTGTAAGAAAAATCATTTCGGTGTTTTCGGCGCAGTATTCCTTGGCCAATTCGCGCACTTATTGTAGAAGACACCATAACGATTAAACATACCAGCGGAGATCTATTAGCGATTTTGCACCTTTTTCGCTCTCTATTTTCTTGCAACGGGTAATATGACATAGTCGTTTTACCCTCTACTACAATGATTGAGATGGAAGAACATTTTCCATTTAGTTAATGAAATATCTGTTGTTATCACTGCAGCAGAAACGGTCCAAGGTGCCAGCGCGTATGGAACTCATCTAGCGGTCATCAACACTTCTGGTTCGACTCCCGATCCGACTACAAAAAAAATAATGGTTAAAACATTAATGTGTGAGGGCATTAGTACCGTCGATAACGAAACGGTGCTAAAAATAGATTTTTGTTTTGGTTTTTCGTGTTGCAGGTATCAAGCATGTCAAATGCAAATGTACAGCACATGCATTTATATTACTTTAGCAATGGCTGTCAGCGTGCTGCAATATGTGGCACTAATTTGATTTTAGTGGGGCCCTTTTCGACTTTAATATTGCTTCAATGGGGTGTTTAAAGTAATGCAGCATTATATTCATAATTTTAATTATCAATATATGGCAAAATTGATGCACTTATATACGGCTTCGTGGTTACTTGGGAAGCGTTCTACGCGCAGTTAGAGCAAACATACGATGGTTGCTCGCCGCGTGACGTGAAAATCGTTGTCGGCGAAATGAACGCGCAGGTAGGAAGGGAGGAAATGTACAGACCGGTAATCGGGCGAAACAGCCTGCACGCCGTATCGAATGATAACGGCCAGCGATGCGTAAACTTTGCAGCCTCCCGTGGTATGGTAGTCCGAAGCACCTTCTTCCCCCGCAAAGATATCCACAAAGCCACCTGGAGATCACCTGACCAACAAACAGAAAACCAAATCGACCACGTTCTAATCGACGGTAAATTCTTCTCAGATATAACCAACGTCCGCACATACCGCAGTGCGAATATAGATTCGGATCACTACTTAGTCGCTGTATGCATGCGCTCAAAACTTTCGACAGTTATCACCACGCGTCGAAGTCGAACGCCGCGGCTCAACATCGAGCAACTTCGTAACGTAGAAGTGGCTCAAGACTACGCGCAGCAGTTAGCAGTGGCCCTACCAACGGAAGAGCAGCTTGGCGCAGCTACACTTGAAGATGGCTGGAGGGACACCCGATCCGCCATAGGTAGTACCTCGGCTACAGCACTAGGCTTCGCGACTCCGAATCACAGAAACGACTGGTACGACGGCGAATGTGAACAGTTGAAAAACGAGAAGAACAGGCAGAACTCAGTCTTCCGGATGAAGAAGCGCCAGCAGGAAGAACGAGATCGCGAAGCGATGGAAGAGCTGTACCGCGCTAAGGACACACGAAAGTTCTACGAGAAGCTGAACCGCTCGCGCAGAGGCTTTGTGCCACAAGCCGACATTCATTCATTCATTTATTTAGTTAACATCAAATTCATGATAATACTGAATCAACAATTTGCCGCCATAATACTCGATTTGCAGCTGCAGCTCTCCATCCTCGGTCACGCCCAACACTCGCCAGATCACGCTCCACCTGGTCCGCCCATCGTGCTCTCTGCGCTCCACGCCTTCTTGTACCAACCGGATGGTTAGCAAACACCAACTTTGCAGGGTTGTTGTCCGGCATTCTTGCAACATGCCCTGCCCACCGTATCCTTCCGGCTTTGGCTACCTTCTGGATGCTGGGTTCGCCATAAAGTGCAGCGAGCTCGTGGTTCATCCTTCTCCGCCACACACCGTTCTCCTGCACGCCGCCGAAGATCGTCCTTAGCACCCGTCGCTCGAAAACTCCGAGTGCTTGCATGTCCTCCTCGAGCATCGTCCACGTCTCGTGCCCGTAGAGAACCACCGGTCTTATTAACGTCTTGTACATGGTACATTTGGTGCGGGGGTGAATCTTTTTTGACCGCAGTTTCTTCTGGAGCCCATAATAGGCCCGACTTCCACTGATGATGCGCCTTCGTATTTCACGGCTCACGTTATTGTCAGCCGTTAGCAAGGAACCGAGGTAGACGAATTCTTCTACCACCTCGAAAGTATCCCCGTCTATCGTAACATTGCTGCCAAGGCTTGTTCTGTCTCGCTCAATCCCACCTACCAGCATGTACTTTGTCTTAGCCGCATTCACCACCAGTCCGACCTTTGCTGCTTCACGTTTCAGGCGGGTGTACTGTTCTGCCACCGTTCCAAATGTCCTAGCAATAATATCCATGTCATCCGCAAAACATACAAATTGGCTGGATTTCGTGAAGATCGTACCCCGGCTGTTGAGCCCGGCTCGTCGCATAACACCTTCCAGGGCGATGTTGAATAGTAGGCAGGAAAGTCCATCACCTTGTCGTAGTCCCCGTCGAGATTCAAATGAACTGGATAGTTCACCCGAAATCCTTACGCTGTTCTGCACACCGTCCATCGTTGCTCTTATCAGTCTAGTCAGCTTCCCGGGAGAGCTGTTCTCGTCCACAAGCCGACATGTGCCGAGATAATCACGGGAATATTCTCACAAGCGAGCGTGAGGTGGTCGAGAGGTGGCGGCAGCATTACGATGAGCACCTCAATGGCGACGTTGCAAGTACCGAAGGTGGCGTGGTAACAGATCTAGGAGTATGTGCACAGGAGGAAAGACTTCCGGCCCCTGACCTTCAAGAGATTGAGGAGGAGGTTGGCCGGTTGAAAAACAACAAGGCCGCTGGAGCAGATCAACTACCAAGCGAGCTTCTAAAATACGGTGGAGAAGCACTAGTGAGAGCACTACACTGGGTCATTACCAAGATTTGGGAGGAGGAAGTTTTACCGGAGGAATGGATGGAAGGTATCGTGTGTCCCATCTACAAAAAGGGCGACAAGTTGGATTGCGGGAACTACCGCGCGATCACACTACTGAGCGCTGCCTACAAGATGCTCTCTCAAATTTTATGCCGCCGTCTATCACCGATTGCAAGAGAGTTTGTGGGGCAATATCAGGCTGGATATATGGGTGAACGCGCTACAACGGACCAGATGTTCGCCATCCGCCAGGTGTTGCAGAAATGCCGCGAATACAACGTGCCCACACATCACTTGTTCATCGATTTCAAATCGGCGTATGATACAATCGATCGAGAACAGCTATGGCAGATTATGCACGAATACGGATTCCCGGATAAACTGATACGGTTGATCAAGGCGACGATGGATCGAGTGATGTGCGTAGTTCGAGTATCAAGGACACTCTCGAGTCCCTTCGAATCTCGCAGAGGGTTTCGGCAAGGTGATGGTCTTTCGTGCTTGCTGTTCAACATTGCTTTGGAGGGTGTAATAAGAAGAGCGGGGATAAACACGAGTGGGACGATTTTCACGAAGTCCGTTCAGCTGCTTGGTTTCGCCGATGATATTGATATCATTGCTCGTAAATTTGAGACGATGGCGGAAACGTACATCCGACTAAAGAGTGAAGCCAGGCGAATCGGATTAGTCATTAATGTGTCGAAGACAAAGTACATGATGGCAAAGGGCTCCAGGGAGGAATCACCGCGCCCGCCACCCCGAATTCATATCGACGGTGATGAAATCGAGGCGGTTGAAGAATTCGTGTACTTGGGCTCACTGGTGACCGCCGACAACGACACCAGCAGAGAAATTCAGAGGCGCATTGTGGCAGGAAATCGTGCTTACTTTGGACTCCGCAGAACTCTACGATCGAACAAAGTTCGCCGTAACACGAAGTTAACCATCTACAAAACGCTGATTAGACCGGTCGTCCTCTATGGGCACGAAACATGGACCCTACGTGCAGAGGACCAACGCGCCCTTGGAGTTTTCGAACGGAAGGTGTTGCGTACCATCTACGGCGGAGTGCAGATGGAAGACGGGACTTGGAGAAGGCGAATGAACCACGACCCAACTAACAATTGCAAGTCACAAACAAGCAAGCTTGCTGAATTGTTGCTTAATAATGGTAATGATAGCTGAACTAAAATTATGCTCTACACATTACTGTTTAAATGATTTTTCAATTGAGAAAGTAGTCAATGTTCGACTTTCCTCATCGGTATCAACTATGATAAATTAAAACACTTTTCAAACGTTTAACAAGAAATTTATTCGGCAAGCATTGATTCCTTAACAAAGGAGTTTAACAACACATTTGTCTGCATATAATTACGCTGATGTATCGATAAGCATATGCTCCTGAACAATGTGCTTTTCACTTGTCAAATAAACGCCTTCAGCCCGTCATAGTTTGACTAGGATCTTTGTTCGGATTATGGGATAAATCATGGCTAAAACTGTTTAGACAACCAAGTTATTGCGCGCAAACCCCAAAATTTTATTCCCACCTTTGGGTTTCCGCGCCGAAGACCCAGCGCCAGATTCGGCGACAAAGAAAACTGACAGCAGTCGCCGGACAGTTGGCAATCCTGATATTTGACGGCAGCCGCCCGGTAGTCATGGGAGTGGATTGTTGTCACGCAAATAGATCTTTTCGCTGAAAATGCATGTGTATTGAGTTATTGTTGACAGATTTTCTGCAGTGTTAGTGTGAAATTCAGCGGTTTTCTGTATCGCGTAAGCCTTCGCTGGAAGAAAACGTCATGTTGTTCATCGAAGCAAGGAAAATTTTCAGTGAAAAAAGCAATATTAAAGAACTAATATTTTAAACGAATCACATAAAATAAAACAGAATAGAATTATGTAGTTAGTTTAACATTGAGTGCCAAGAGACGCAATCAACGTAAAAATGAGGCATGTAACAAGATATCTTGTACCTTGATTATTATATTTTTTATCTTCCGCAGCAGTTCGATTGTAGGAGACACTTGGATCGATGCATTTGACATTGCAGTGCTGTCGTGTTTACTGAATATTGTTCCCGCAGTCATCTAGATAACCAAACAGCATTCAGAAATCGACACATTTCAAATATCTCTAAACATCCATATGCACTATTTATTGAACATAACATCAAGATTCCATGACAAAAGCATAAATAAAAAAATTGCTTAACGGATCTTCGAGTGAGCATGAGTAGATTACCTGAACAGATGCTGTGAATGCACCATATCCAAGACCATACCGCACCACATATTGTCATACATTTTCAAAGATCGATATTTAATAATAAAAATATAAACACATTCATATCGCAATTAGTACATCTGGAAACAATATCTTCAATAAGGACCAACACTTTTTGGCCGCATTCGATACAAGTTTTCTCACCGTGCGATAAAAATACTGACAGCGAAATCAGAATGGAAAACACGTGTTTTGGGTTGAACAGCTGTTGAAGTATAAGGCGTTGTTCAGTTGATTACCACGTGCTGTGCTAATTCACCACTGCTGAACACAAGTTCAGGAGTGATCATTATTGAGTCATGGGAAGATTATGTTTTGCTTTGGGTGCTGCATCTCACCATCTCTAGGATGGCGCAGATAGGAAGGCATGCGGCTGGCAATCAACAGATCTCGAGTTCTAATCCGGATTTAGGTAATTTTATATGTAATTCTTATTTCATAATAGGTGTTCTCATAATAATAATAATAATTACTCTCATGAGAGTTCAAAATTTTTGCATTTTATTTATTTTCGGTCATTTTTGCCAAAGCTGAATAACAACTTTCCTGTACATTTGTAAAACGTTTTGAAGAGCAAAAAATTAAGTTGGTGCACAACATGATGCTTTATAACTTCTCCAAATTTGTGTGAACAAAACCCGAACATAGGTTGTACGTGGAAATAATTCAAAGGTTATTCAACATTATGTTGAATTACTTCGTCATAATGGTGTTTGTTAAATGAGTGATTGTTAGTTGGGGAGCTGCATCAGCTGCTAAGAGAACCAACCATCGTCCATACCGCGAAAATCGGGAGGCTACGGTGGGCGGGTCACGTCATCAGGATGTCGGATAGCAACCCGACTAAAATGGTTCTTGAGAGTCATCCGACCGGTACAAGAAGACGTGGAGCGCAGCGAGCTAGGTGGGTCGACCAAGTGGAGGACGATCTGCGGACCCTACGCAGAGTGCGGAACTGGAGACAAACAGCCATCCCAAGTAACCACGAAGCCGTATATAAGTGCATCAATTTTGCCATATATTGATAATTAAAATTATGAATATAATGCTGCATTACTTTAAACACCCCATTGAAGCAATATTAAAGTCGAAAAGGGCCCCACTAAAATCAAATTAGTGCCACATATTGCAGCACGCTGACAGCCATTGCTAAAGTAATATAAATGCATGTGCTGTACATTTGCATTTGACATGCTTGATACCTGCAACACGAAAAACCAAAACAAAAATCTATTTTTAGCACCGTTTCGTTATCGACGGTACTAATGCCCTCACACATTAATGTTTTAACCATTATTTTTTTTGTAGTCGGATCGGGAGTCGAACCAGAAGTGTTGATGACCGCTAGATGAGTTCCATACGCGCTGGCACCTTGGACCGTTTCTGCTGCAGTGATAACAACAGATATTTCATTAACTAAATGGAAAATGTTCTTCCATCTCAATCATTGTAGTAGAGGGTAAAACGACTATGTCATATGTAATAGAATACAGTAAACTATCACATTCCGATAAATTACTGAAAATTGCATATTGAGGGATTTGCACAAAAGTGCACGCGGCCTATCGCTTCCGAAAGGTACAGCCGCGGTTTTCACTCCCTGTTTACTTCATTCTTATGGGAAATAACATTGCAGCGTTTCCGGCGGTGCGGCTGTTCCTTTCGAAAACGATAGACCGCGTCCTGGACCGCGTGAACTTTTGTGCAAAGACCCTTTTCGAAACATTTCAACGACCGCGCGGTGTTAACGTTTCAAGAAATCTGACAATAATGCATTTTAGAAGATATTTAATCAACATAAGAAAATAAAAACCTCGACTAAAACACCCTTCGCACATTGCTCATATGCTAATTGTGATTTCTATCGTTATTGGCATGTGATTGCAGCCTACAGAAAAGAGAAAAGTTCATCTCTAAATAGCTTTTGCTGTCGTCGATCGGTGGCTCAAACGGGGATTAAGTTGGTCGGGAGTCGAACCGGAAATGTTGAAGACCGCTAGAGTTGACCGTAAAGTTGTTCAATCTTCTTGATTTCATTTGTTTACCATTAGAGTCAAGCATTTATAATTGTATTGTTAGAGCAAACTTTGCTAGTTTGTACATTGCATTTATTCAGTTTTTGCAGTGTTGAATTATTGGATTATTCTATATCACCTTTTAATAAACCCGAATGTAAAGAAAAATGCAATGCATCATCACATTGATAATGCCAATCTAAAGGACTATTGCATAACAAGTGTGGAATTACTGCATTTCGCATTGCAAAGGTTGATATTCAGTCTAATTCGTGCAATGTTATAATGCTTGTGCC